>NC_090906.1:613556-631056 GCF_040956055.1 Brachionichthys hirsutus | reverse complement strand
CACGTGAACGCATCACGGGCAGCGCCGCTCCGCCGCTCCGGATAGCACGTGAACGCATCACGGGCAGCGCCGCTGCTCCGCTCCGGATAGCTCGTGAACGCATCACGGGAAGCGCCGCTCCGGATAGCTCGTGAACGCACCACGGGCAGCACCGCTGCTCCGCTCCGGATAGCTCGTGAACGCATCACGGGAAGCGCCGCTCCGGATAGCTCGTGAACGCATCACGGGTTGCGCCGCTCCGCCGCTCCGGATAGCTCGTGAACGCATCACGGGCAGCGCCGCTGCTTCGCTCCGGTCACGGTTCACTCCGAGGCGTCTCTCCGCGGAGTCGCACGCAGCCTGTGAGCTAGTTTTAACGGGCAACCCACCGAAAGGAGACGGAAACCGGACGCGTGTTTCTAACGGGAATTATTATCCGGGGGGCGGAGGAACACCGGCCCGTGAGCCTCGCCGTCCCGGGGGGAGCCTTTTCGTGTTTAGTGTTGACCTAACCGGGACTTCCGGCGCAGTTTTACCAAACCTCGGAGGAGGACTACCGAATACCGGGGACCTTCCTCTCCGCCCGGTTGAGTCGTGATGAGACGCGGAGAAGCACCGGACGGAGGCGGCCGAAGCTAACTCGTCTCACGGCCGGAGGTTGACGGCGGCGGCGGCGGCGGGTACGTAAACGCAACACGCCGGTGTGGTTGACCTGCTTTCACTGGAACCCAACGGGGAGGGGTCCGCGTTGCGTTCAGGGGCTGGGTTGTGTGGATGTATTGATGGAGTGAATAATCTGCTCTCTCCGAGGATGCCATGACATTCCCAGAGGAGATTTCCCCCCCCCCCAAACAATCCTAGCATTGACATGGGCGCTGATTGGTCAGTTGCCGGGGTGTTCCCATAATGGGGTGTTCCCATAATGGGGTGTTCCCATAATGGGGTGTTCCTATAATGGGGTGTTCCCATAATGGGGTGTTCCCATAATGGGGTGTTCCCATAATTAGGGTGTTCCCATAATGGGGTGTTCCCATAATGGGGTGTTCCCATAATGGGGTGTTCCCAGCAGATGATAATGCGATCATGTGGCGCTCTCATTCAAGACTTTGCTGGCAGAACCTTCTTTGGAACCACTTGGAAGTCAGTGGATACCAAAGTTTAGGCTCCTGTTCCACCGTAGGTTTTGACACTGAACAGCTTGTTTTGAGGTGAAGGCATCCAGGAAGCAGCCTGAACCGCCGGCGCCCGGATCGCTGTAGCTCCAACTCGCTCTTATGATTCCTGTCATTGCTTGAACATTCAGAGTTATTAAAATAAGATGTCACAGTTGTGATGCAAAAAACACACCCCTCCCCCTCTTTTTGGTGACTTATCTTCAAAGGGAAATTGAAATTTACTGCTTGTATTTCATCATCCACGTTGTGCTCTCTTACACAACTTTACGAAACCGTGAAAGCGGTTGGCCTGCAGGTCGACCTGTTAGCGTAGTCTAGAACAGGTAAAGGTGAGTGGCTCAGGTCTGGGCTTGATGTTTGACCTGCATCGGAATGACATCCCTTCGCTATCCTGTGCGGGGTAAACGCGTAGTTTTTACTAGGTGTATAAAATTATCGCGTTAATTGCGATTCATTAATTAGTAACGTTTAGCACGTTCTGTTTTTTAATCATGTTAATCAGATTTTTGATCTCAAGCTTTACTGTTTCTGTATTCCCGTTTCATAAAATCCATTTTAATGTGTTGGGCTTTGTGTGCTTGAGTTGTTCTGGGTGGAATAATCAGTGACACCCCTGAGGTGGACATTGATTGGCTGTTATTGTGTTCTGATAGGCTCCCATAGTAGGTGGGCGGGACAAGGTGAGGTACGGAGAGGAACGCAAAGCACCCAGTTGCGAGTGCAGCCACAGCTAACGTTAGCAACTTAGCGAGCCATAGCAAAGCTCAACTGGAGGAGACACCCCGCGTCTGGTCAGAGTAGCTGCTCCGTCTCTGTAACCTACCAGAAGTGATTGCTTGATGTTATTGCAGCACTTTATTTTGTGATGATGATGAACAATGCTATTTTTGATGTGCTAGCTTTGAGCGCTGTGATTGATGAGTCTAATTATTTGTTATCTGAAGCAGAGGAAAAGCTAAAAGTTCACGGTTCAATGCTTCTATTAGAAAAGTGTTCTGTTTTTTAATGTGTTAACTTACAGAACTTTATATGGACCTCATGTTTTATTTTATTTTCTAGTTATTTGGAGATTGACACAGAACACAGCAAAACTCCCCCTGGTGGTGGAAACTGAATTTCGGAGGTAGCGCTCCAGCAGAATGTAAATGGTTGGACTGCGTCTGTTCAAGTCTGTTAAAAACAATCAATTACTTTATAAAGATACTTTTTGTTACATACGTACATAGATTGATATATATATATCTATATTTTGATCTGCCACAGTAATGTAATGAATTAATTTTTCAGTGAGATAAAAAAAATAAACTAATTAATCACTCACATTTTTCAATCGCTTGACACCAGTAGTTTTCACGCCTCCCTACATTAAGCAGATATTACCCACGTTTTTCAGTGTAATAAACAGACGGACACCATAACGCCCCTCTCAGCGACCTTCTCTTGTCGTCTATCCGTGCGTCTCCGTTTTGCTCTGCTTGCTTTGTTAGTCCGATTCTTCTTTTTCTTGGCAGAGCGTCTCAGCCCTCTAAACCCCCCCCGAGGTTCCAGACACCAGGGCCTGGCTAGTGGGTAACACTGAAGCCCTTTCCCATCCCACTAATTAGGCTGATGGGTGTCGTGTTGTCGTTGTGCATTAAGGTCACATTCACCTCTCGTGTCACAAGACATCTGTCAATACTCTGTGCTGAAGCATTGTTTGTGAAAGTATATCGCCCTTTAACACCGTAAAGCACAGCTCTGTGGAGTTGTTTCAAAACCAAGAGCCCTGTCCTGCCCTGTCTCCTTTCCCTGGGGGGGGGGGGGGTCCTTCACACAGCCGAGTTCATGCAGAGAATGCCAATGTGTCCCTTTCGCCAGGCTCACATTGTCTTTTATTTACTCTGAAAACAAGGTGGATGGAATTCTGTCTGACTTCTGCTTCCTCTGAGTCCTGGACGTCTCGATCTGCAGGCCGTCGTTTGGCCTCTTTATCGGTTTGAAGGCACGTCTGTGCTGCATGACGAATGCTCGGAGACTGTGTAGAATAGTAGCTGGTAGCATCGAGTCAACGGCGGCGGCGTTCGGAACCGGTCGCTTCCTTATCGCGCGGCAGACGGCCTCGAGCTGTCTGGTCACGTTGCGTCATTCTGTCGTGCCATCGGCTCAGTTCTGTTTTGTGGTTACTCAAGGAGACGTGATCGTTCGCTTTGCGTCGCGTGACGAGCGGCTATATTCAATACCGAAGGCTAACATTGCACAAGAAAGTGAAATAGGTCTTATTTGCTATTCTAATTCAATTCATGTTTGAATGGAACTAAATGCTTAACATAATGAGTTCATGTTTCAGGTGAGAATGCATTGAGGAATGCTGAACACGGCTCGTCTCCATGGTAACCTGAGATCCGGATGCTGCACTCGCCCTGAGTCGTAGCGCTGTTAGCTTGATGATGAGCACCCGGCGCTGGTCGTTGGCCCACAGACTTTATTCATCCCACAAAGGTCACTTAAATCAACAAGGTCACTCATATCCAGTCTCCTCACGCCTGAGGGAGGGCAGTAGACTCGGTGTCGGATGTCACGCATGAACGTTGTAAAAGAATAGCTAAAGGTTGCGTCGGTCATTGTCTAATGTTAGTCCTGGGACAGCTGACTTGCGGGGGGGGGGGGGGGGGGCATTCATAGGAGGCCCCAGATTTATATTGCCTTACAATCCTTGTTTGGGAATCGAGCCTCATTTCCCAGATCAGTTAACATCAAAGAGTAATCCACGAGATTACGATCTGCCATTTCTTTCAACGTTGGTAAATGGCTTCTGCATCTCGCAGCGTTTTTAAGCTTTGCGGCAGAATTGGCTTCGGTCTGCAGGGACGGCGGGGATGACATAAGGTGCCGTGTCACTCGAGGATGCCGAGCAGACGCTCGTGTCACGGCCCGATTCCTGCAAGGCCTCAGATTACCTCATGAATATGCACCAGTCAGGGCCTCTCCGGTAAACGCCGGCTTGGGTGTCCGGAGGAACGACGATGCGTGCTCGGTTGCATGAAAATAAGCGTTCCAGCTAACATGGGACAGTCTCTTATCTCCAGCTTCTTTAAAGGAAGCGAAGCGGTCGTGGGTTTTCACAAGCCGGAGCGTTGAAAAAAAGAAGGCGTCGCTTGCAGCTGTTTGAGTGAAAGCAGCACCTGCCAGGTTTTATAGTCGCAGTTCAACTTTGACCTCAACAGTGGCTTCCAGTGACATTGTTGACTGAATAGAGTATTCAGACCCGTTTACCAGTACGCATATGGTGTATATGGTGAATACTCATCTGAAAGGCTGGATACACTCTTTGTTTTCCCCAAAGTACTTCTTCCCCAAACATACGGCCCGCAAGGAGGTTTTGTTAGGCCCCCAGGATGAATTTTTTTTTGGGGGGGGGGGGGGGGGGGGGCACGACATTTTTTGTTTTGTTTTGTTTTGTTTTGTTTTTTAATTAAATGCTTTTCAAGAATTATTTGCTAGGGGGCGCACTGTTTTGGTCAGAGTAGAAGACACGCATCACTGAGACAGACCAAACAGCACATGGGAGCTGACTCTGCGGGAGACGCAAGTGGCGATCTGACGTCTGAGTCTTATATCCAAAATGAAATTCATGTTAAGTTCTGCAATCATGCGACACAAATAAAGTCGACCTTGTAAGTGTGTTGGTGAATCTTGCAAGTCCTCGACTTTTCTAAAAGACAGTGGTGGAATTAGTTGTTGCCTGGTTGTGTGTAGCCACCTTTAAAAATAAATAAATGATAATATGCAGATGAGTTGCCAAAGATTGGCCAATTAGAAGCGTCCGTGGCACAAACATTCCGTTTTATCAGTTGTGGTGGGAACAGCCTCCTCGGCATTGTATTCTTGCACAGAAGCCAAAATAATGAGGTCATGACACTAGGGGAAGCGTCCAATCAGCGATCAAAGATAATTAACTGGCGATAAGCCACTCTTGGCCAAAAAATTAGTTTCTGCTGAATCATCCGGCGCTTTTGTCGGGACTCATATCCAAAAGCATTCCTGAATAATTCCGCGTATTTATTGGTGTTTATCGTAGTAAGTCAGCACTTTGCGGCGGAGACGGGATGAATCGTCCCTCCGTCGACCTCAGCGAAACACGTCTTGTGATTATTTCCCAGACGGCCCGCAGAGACCCTGAACAGAGGAAACCAGAAAGTCCATCCTCTGCGAAGTCGGCTATCTTTTTCTTATCTTCCCGTTCCTGGAGTGCAAAGTAATTAACATATGCAGCCGGCGGTGAGTCAACGCGGCTATTACCATGACAGGTTCCGGTAAAGGCGTCGAGTGGATGTTGGATGAACAATTCAAACTGCAGACAGAAGCTGCTCTGACATTCTCAGAAATGGATTGTGCTCATGACCATGGAGTTATTGTGTAATTGAAGGTCTTCGCCGGTTTGGCCCAACGCGAACCTTTCTGCATGAAGCTTTCTCTTGACTTCGTCCGAGACGTGTCGTGTCGTTCTGCTTTGAAACCGAACCTCTGCTCTTCTCTGCTCTCGAAAATGAGAGGAGGAATAATTGAAATATGTTCAGTCTGGCGCTATTCCTGGGTGTCTGGGACGCCACGGATCCACCTACCAACAGATGGAGGAGACTTAAAGTAAGGGTGAACCTTCCTAAAGTCCACCATGGCGCAGTCACGGTTCTATCAGGAAGCCACAATTGTAGCCATGCTTAGTTTCCTTGTCCTGATGGATTGATGCCATTGACATTGAAGTACTGGAAGTGGGTTCTGTTCTATCGATGGCGATGCTGAATGAAAGAACCACTAACGCGTCGCTCATTTGTCATCGTGCTAATTAAGATCCAAATCTCACCTGCTGTTGCTTTATCTTCTCCTGTGATTGTGTAATTGTGCTCGCCCCGGTATCTGATGATCTGCTCATTACCAACTCGGGTTTTGTTCTACTGGGGAGCCTCAAACGGCTTCAAGGTCATTCATCTCCCCACTCAGGGTCATTTTGTAAAAGGTGAAGCGACTCGTGATGATTGTCTTTGGATTGTGTCTCCTGGCAGTCTCACATTCTCCGTCCCCAAAATAAACAAGACTGCCTGCAAAATAGTGTTTTTAATGAGCTGATCCCGGCGATGATTCCGGCTTTCTGACTCGGTCGCTGTTGCCATCGTTCAGATGGGGTGAACCTCTGTCGCTCATTTCCTTCATATGGAAACAGGAGGTGTCACTTTAACTCGAATGAAATTAAGAAAACACTCAGAGGCTCGCGATGTAGCGCGTAGTTCAACTTGTCAGGTGCAAAAATCCAATTCAGTCCAATTTCTATCGAAGTTCTGTCAATGGCGTTCACAAAAAGCAACAACTTGACACCTAATGGACCCATCTGGTCCCCTAAGTACGCATATTTTAATCAGTGTCTACATGTAAAGAACAGAAGTCGGGCTACCCTATCTGGCCTAAAACCAATGCCGCGATATTTTTAGGCTTTATCGCGATACACGATAAATATCTCCACATTCTGATTTCTGCTCTAAATCACTATGTACGTGTTAAACTCCACACTTTGATGCATAAAGTTACACGAGTATAATGATTGAAGCAGCAACTTTTTTGCTTATTTGCATTTTCCTTTAGGATCTAACTCAGAGGATTTGACACCCGACTGAATCAGCACGTTCCTGCTAAGGCACCGATGCGCCGCACGCTTCTCGCCGTAGCTGGTGTGTTCGGCCTTGACTCGGTAACACACACCAAGTTTTAAAAGGGGGACTTGTTGGAACCTGCAGAAACCCGGTTATGCCTTTTTCTTAAACACGCGACAGAGCTTTTTCTCTGTGGGAAGATCGTTTAGCTTTAAGTAACGTCGACTGCTGCAGCAGATAAATAACACAAAGGCAAGAGGCGGAACTGCTTGAATGCGGAGGCCAATGAGCCCCCGTTGAGCCCCCGTTGAGCCCCCGCTCTGTAAATTCAGGCCCGGCAGCCCGTAGTGGATTCAACACTTTTATTTAAGTAGTATTTCCCAACTTAATCTAAATGGAGGCAGTGTAGCAGAAACAGCCAAGAAGATGACGCACAGCACATTTTGTCTGCTCTTTGGGTGGGGGGGGGGGGGGGGGGGCATTCGTTATTGAATAACTGAAGAATTGCAACGGACAACTTTGATCATTCTCTCACTGTCTGATGTCTCACCCGATGGAGACGGCAGGAAGGAAGGAACTTCGGGATTTTCACCGTCTGTCGTTTCTTGTCGTGAAATAAACGCACCAAAGTAGACGCTCGGCTCTGAGGCTGGAAGAAAGTCCAGATAATCAATAAGTTGATGCAAAGCGAATGAACGTCCGGCTACAATGTGCCGGAATGTTCCTAGTAATCGTCATTGCTCACATGCGTTCGGCTTCCTGTTGTTATTTTCATCACCGTTTCGGTTTGCTGCATCCACCGAGGTCGTGTAAATGAGCTTTGCCTCCTTAGTATTGATTTCATGCGCGCCGCTTGATGTGCTCCTGATCCGACCCCCCCCCCCCCCCCCCCCCCGGGGGTTTAGCGCGAGGTTTAATCTGTCGGGAGAGTGGATGTACTTGGCTGAAGGATGTGAAACACACACTTGAGGCAGCTTCGTGGGATGTCTCCTCGGCCGTCGGCGTTCTCGCTTCAGTTCTGGCACCTTTTAAAGTTCTAAAGTCAAATCTGAATCTTCTTGTGACAAAAAGTTCGGACGTTCTCCTTTCAGTCCGAGTATGTTTGTGTATGGTTACCGTGGTTACGGGTGCTTGCTGCATTATGGATTAAATGAATAGATGCATCTTTTTAGCTAACCCTAACCTCTACGCCAGATTAAGAAGTCGACTCAACGCGACGCTTTTCCCGCTCTGGAGGACGCGATGATTCAGATCCGCCGTTCAAGCAAAACAAAACCTTCAGTTGTTTCATTTGTTTCACTGTTTGATCCTTTTTTTCCGCCTGCGGTGGGAACGGAGGATGTTTCCCTCGCAGCGCTGAATCGGGGGCCGAGGCTCCGTCCCGTCCCAAGGTCGACCGTCTTACAGCGTTTCTGCTGCGTCAGGTATCCGTGAGAAGCTCGGGCTGATTCTTGCTGCCTGGCCGGCTGCCTGCCCGGCTGCCTGCCACGCTCAAAGTTGCTTTGTCATTTACCTAATACGCACACTCGACGCGTTCTCGTGCCCGCATGGCGTGCATGCGGACGCTGCCACAGATCGGTTGAGCCGATGTCCTTCCTGTCATTGAAGAGCGTGACGCAGGATGAGTTTCAGCGTGCAGCAGGCCTCAGCGCCCCCCCCCCCCCCCCCCCTGCAGTCAGAACCTCATGCAAAGCAGTTGTGCGGTTCCGTTCGTGTCCGTTTGCCAATAGCGTCTCTCCTTATGCGAATCCCCAATCTTTCTCAATCAGGCCAGGCGTTCATGCACTCCTGCCTCACCCTGAAGACAGCCAGGACTCTGGGGGGGTGGGGGAGACTCGGACACAGCCAGGACTCTGGGGGGGTGGGGGAGACTCGGACACAGCCAGGACTCTGTGGGGGTGGGGGAGACTCGGACACAGCCAGGACTCTGACTCTGACTCGGACACAGCCAGGACTCTGTGGGGGTGGGGGAGACTCGGACACAGCCAGGACTCTGACTCTGACTCGGACACAACGGCGTGGATGTCTGGCTCACCACCCCCCCCCAGTGTTTCTCTGGCTGATCCCAGATGCAGCCGTTGAGCCGGCAGACCATGAACGGGTGCCTGGCCGGACGAGCTAATATGCTAATATGCTAATATGCGCTACTGCTGAAACAGTGGAGTTCTGATAGAATTTCAAATAAATGATGTCATCATGCAGACAATCGGGTCGATGCATAATTTCACTCGTCGTTCTGAAGAGGACAATCAAACACCTTTAGATTCCCAAAGAGGAATTCCTTCAGGTATCAGGAGGCGGGACTGTTGGATGGTCATTCACTGACATGGGGGGGGGGGGGGGCACGTCGCCATCAGATGTACAACCAGCTGCTTTGGTGCAGACTGTGAGGATCTTCCCCCCCCCCCCCCCTCTCCATCTCTCTCCTCTTGGATCATCCTCATGGGATTAAAGCTCATTGCCTTTCACTGCCACCAAAAACACTTTCATCTCTCGTCTGTTTTATTGGGTCATTCCGACTGCAGCCCCCGTCATCTATTTTGTGGTGGGGGGGGGGGGGGGTCACGTGGCTGGTAACAGGGTCTTCTCTTCTGGGACTGTGGTGCAAAGGATGGCAGCTGACCGTGGTTGAGTCCTAGTAACGACGTGAGGGGTCGCCACAGCAACCCAACGTTCTCCACTTCACCCTTCCTTTGCATCGTCCTCCCTCACTACGTCCATGTATCTTCTCCTTGGACGACCTCCCTCTCTCTCCTCTGGGCATGTCCAAACCTTGCTAAGTATCATGTTGGTAAATAACTTTGCTCATGCTGGTAAAAAGGAAAACATATTTAGCAGCTAGCGCCAAAAAAACAAAAGACAAACACTCCAACCAGCTAAAGATAGCATAGATACGTCTGGAAGGTCTCAGAGTCACCTGCTGTGCTAATGTTAGCTTCAGCTGCATGAAGAATCCGGGCATTTTGGGTAGTGACCGAAAGAACGAGATCGCGGGTACAAGCGGCTGAAATGAGCTTCCTCCGTGGGGGGGGCGGGGCTCTCCCTTAGAGATCGGGTGAGGAGCTCAGTCATCCGGGAGGAGCTCGGAGTAGAGCCGCTGCTCCTCCGCGTTGAGAGGAGCCAGATGAGGCGCATCTATTCAGGATGCCTCCTGAACGCCTCCCTGGGGGGGTGTTCAGGGCACGTCCCACCGGGAGGAGACCACGGGGAAGACCCGGGACACGCTGGAGAGACACGCTGGAGAGACTATGTCTCTCGGGTGGCCTGGGAACGCCTCGGGGTCCCCCCGGGAGCGCTAGAGGAAGTGGCCGGGGAGAGGAAAGTCTGGGCTTCCCTGCTTAGGCTGCTGCCCCCGCGACCCCCCCCCCCCGGATAAGCGGAAGGACTTATGGATAATAATAACTTTGACCTTTTAATGTGAAGATTATTTTAAGGCAGGATTTACTTTTGCATTTGTCTTTAATGATGCAATACTTCATTCATGGGCGAATCAAATCGTGTTTTATCGTCAGCTCCTCCTGGAACATGAGGAGCGTTCCCCTTCCTGCTTCCACCACTAACTCTTTGTGCGTCGTGGACAATAAGAACCGTGAGTTTTCTTTTTCATTGTGTCAAGCGGTAAAAACTGCGCCCAAACATGCACGCCCATCGTGCACGCCCATCGTGCACCTTCTGAAATGTGGGTGTGTCGTGATGTTACTGCCGGACCAACACCGTCGGTTAGTCAATGGAAACGTTGCCTGATATGATGTTCCGGGTCAAATCAATCGATCGGCTCATTGATTGGCTCATCCGGTTTGAACTGGGCGGCGCCGCTCAGAAGGTGCGAGTCAGAGTCTGCATGGAAGCGCCCGAGTGAAGTCCTGCTTCGCTTGGCGTCGCTCCGGCAGCAAGACTTATTGGATCTGCAGACGACACGCAATTAATGCTTTTTTTTCTCCTCCTCCTCCTCTCCCCCCGTTCTCTTCCTCTCCCCCCTCCTCTTCTCCCCCCCACCCCGTTCTCCTCCTCTTCTCCCCCCCACCCCGTTCTCCTCCTCCTCTCCCCCCGTTCTCCTCTTCCTCTCCCCCCGTTCTCCTCTTCCTCTCCCTCCCCATTGCACAACTCCTTTCCTCGTTATTCTCTCCTTCTGTTTTTCTCCCAGTCGTCCTCCCTCTTGCCCCTACATGTGATTTCTTTTATCTCGTTAGTCTTTTCTACCTCTTCACCCCCCCCCCCCCCCCAGCTCCTCTGGCAGGCTGCTCATTGCAGTGAGTCAGTATCATGGAGACCGGCGGTGGGGCTGCCGCAGCAGTGGGGGGTGCTGCACTTGGACTCCTGGGAGCCTCAGCCTCATCCGGCCATGACATCCTGGACAGGTAAGACCGTCGCCCCCGCCCTCTGCCCCCCCCTCGTCGATCGGGCGGTTTCTAGAGCGTGTGCAGAGCTCTGCTTTGTGCCGATCCTTGTTTTCACTTCTTTCTGTTGAGTTCTTGACTGTTGGAAAAACTGGTTTGCGCTTGTAGGCGTGCCGGCGTGGAGCGTTGGGAGGGGGGGGGGGGGGGTTGGGCTGCTCCAGCTGATAGGGTGAGTTTGCACAGTCACCACCCCACCCCTTATTTAACCCCTCCCCCTCCCCCCACCTGGTCAGCCCATAGCAACCGGGCATCGCCACCACAGGGAAGCCCTCGTTTGGGGGGGGGGGGGGGGGGGGGGCTCCTTTCCTGATGGGAGTTGGTCGAGTCCCGGCGCCGACGACCACCAAGGGGCCGGCGGTGTCGCACTTACAGCCAGTTACGTCATCGCTACAGCTGTACGCGCACGTGCCTGTGCACCGCCACGCACGCCACACACACACACACGTGCCTGTGCACCGCCACGCACGCCACACACACGTGCCTGTGCACCGCCACGCACGCCACACACACGTGCCTGTGCACCGCCACGCACGCCACACACACACGTGCCTGTGCACCGCCACGCACGCCACACACACACACACGTGCCTGTGCACCGCCACGCACGCCACACACACGTGCCTGTGCACCGCCACGCACGCCACACACACGTGCCTGTGCACCGCCACGCACGCCACACACACACGTGCCTGTGCACCGCCACGCACGCCACACACACACACACGTGCCTGTGCACCGCCACACACACACACACGGACTTGGACTTGGATTCAGCACATTTTCCTCGCTGGGATTTTTAAAGCACAAAGTGCTGCCGTTCATCTACGGTGAGGGTCTCCTTGTGTTCTACCGTGCATGGGGGGGTCTCTTGCGTTCTTCGGTTGTTGCACCCCCCCGCCAATGAGGGACAACACTCCAGCGCCTTCCGGGGATCTCCTTTGATGTTGTGTAATCAGAAGGACGTGAAGGCGGTGACTCGTCCTCCTGCCTTCCTGCGCCGCCGCGTTTACATCCCGTCGCTCTTTTTGTACGCTCCGCTCCACGTTACCTCTCCTTTCTTCTTTTACGGACGATGACGATCGGCACGCCGCCCCTCCAGTGCTGAACTGGGTCTAAATCCTGCAGCAGGGTTGCCATGGCAGCAGCTTAGCATATATTAGACGGCGGTCCGGCGTTACTTCGGAGCGTGAGTGAAAGGAGGAGAAGGTGAACAGATAGAGAAGTCGGCCACCGTGCACGGTTTGCAGGGCGTGTGCGCAGATCTCTGACCGGGGACCAGAGGGGGGGCATTTCGCCGGGGTTGGGGCATTATACCGCGCAAGGCGGCGGATCCTGCTGGACGGCCGTGGACCGGTGCGGCGGGACGATGATGCCGAGGAAGACAAAATGCTGCAACGTCATTCCGTTGGTGGGAAAACCCAAGCAGGGACGGAAGCGACTCGGCGAAGAGCTCGACTGATCACAGAGGTTCTGATTTAAGTTACGCCCCGGCGTGTGCGTGTGCGTGTGCGTGTGTGCGTGTGCGTGCGCGTGCGTGCGTGTGTGGGCAGCTGATTGAACATGAGGGGTTTGTCACTCGTACGCTCAGCAGCGGTGCTTTCGAGCTTTCGGTCGGAGGCTCGGTCCAAACGGACGAGCGCTGCCGTTTCTAAATGGTTGCTGCTGCTCGGCATCCCAGACGGTTCTCCCTCCTAAATCTGTTCTGGGCTCCGGCGGGCCCGTCTGATCAAATAATCCTGCTGACGTCACAGTGATTTCGTTTTTCAGATGAATTTAGGACATCCGAGCGTTACAGTCCGGGAGTGTGAAGTTAGAAGGATTAAAGGCTGTTACCGGGCAGGAAAGGTATTGAATGAATGAATGACCCCCCCCCCCCCCAAAGATGTCACATGGGAAAAATGCAGCCTCATGGGTCGCGTGGCTAGAAAAGTAGAAATAACCGTTTCTGAGCAGGAAATTCTCGTCCTTTACTTCACAAGATATAAAATATATAGAATATTGAGGACATCCCATAATTACTATTTAGGTCAGAGAATAGTATAACAGAATGTGTGCAAACAGCCAAACAGTTGAATTCACATTTATTCACGTTCTCTTATAATTCAGGCCAGTTATTGCATGCTGGCGAGTAAATCAATCATATCAAGCCCACTAATCCCAGGAGACTGACCTGAGATGATAATCTGGACACACACACACACGCACGCACACACACACGCACGCCGCACGCACACACCGCTCTGCCTGCTGGAGGGGAGGCACTGATTGAAGCTGATCTAATTGCGGTATCTTTGTGGCTCTTCCTTCCAGAGAAGCTTTCTATTTCCTGTTTGCTTTTATGGAGCTCTTCTGTTTCTATTCTCAGTTTGACGTGACTCTGACCGGCAAACCTTTTTATCCGAGTGTCAACACCCCGACAGAATGATGGCAAGTCAGTGGCTGAAGTCTGGGCTTCCCTGCTTGGGCTGTTGCCCCCGCGACCCGACCCCGGACACCCCGTGACACCAAAACCAAGCTTGAATCTCATCCTTGTAAATAAATATTAACCCGAATCGATGCTTCTCGGTCCCCCAAAGAAATCAGGACCTTTTAAAAGCTGAGCTACCCAAACTGGCAAAGACATTTGCTTATTTTATTTTATTTCCTGCAGCCTAAACGGATGATTTAAACTGATCAGGGGGGGGGTTAAAGGGTTATCTCCGTTCTTTGGGCCGCAGGTTAAGCAGAATGTTGTGCCCTGCTTGCGTTTGCAGTGTTTGCAGCAGGTGCAGCATTTCATTTCCCCTTTCACGCCTCCTTACCAAGGAATGTTGGGAATGTCGGGAGTGTACAGCGCTTGTGAACCAAAGGTGATAGTTGGAGGGTGAAACGCGGCGTTGCTTTCCCGCTGAGCGCGGTTCGCTGCTGAGTGTTGGTCGCGGTGGCGGTCGGACGTCAACCAGGACCCGGCGAACTCTCTTCGGCTTCTCAAAGGTCGCTCTTCACTTAACCCCGAGTGATTTGGTTTGGCACATCGTGACTTTAGCCACCCTTCCCACACTAGGATTGAAATGCAATTAGGGCTGCAGCTATCCAGTAATTAATTTGATTCATTGAGTAATCGGATACAAATACATTCAGAATATTTTACAATAAGCTTTAATTTGAAGTTCACACTCACTAGCATTAAGATTGCACTTTAATTTCACAGGAGCATTCAATGCAAATAAAAATTAAGCGAATGCCTGAGCGAAGCCTCAGACTGTATAAATAAATATAAAGTCTAATTATACAAGAATACTTTCTGCATCAAGGCAATGCGTTATCAAGCCGCCATCAGTACGGCGCTGAGATTTGAGGAATGGAAGAAAAAAATACATTTAATAATTCTAAATTACACACACGTGTAGTTAAAAATAATAATATATATTTAAACTAACACAAGCATGCGTCAGACTTTTTCAAACTATAAATTAAAAACTGTTTTCACATTTTAACACACACTATAATGCTGTTAGTGGGATGTATGATTATTATACATCTTTCACAGTCCCCAGCTCTGTTTGACAGCGCTAACACTGCACCGCGTTCTCCGGTTTATTTTTTAGCTTGAGAGACGAAGAAGAGGAGGAAGAGGAGTTCATCAGCAGTGAGAGAAGAGGGAATGGAAGAGTTCAGGACTGAGAGTAGAGACTTTGAATGTTGGGACGATGACGGGAAACGCTAGAGAGCTGGTGGACATGATGATGAGGAGGAGGAGGAGGAGGAAGGTTGATGTGTGTCCAGGAGACCGGGAGGAAAGGAAGCAAGGCTAGAAGCTGAGGAGCAGGATTCAAGTTGTTTTTGTTTTTTGAAGAATGATGTTCATCACGGTTCGTTTTGGGCAAAGGGGTTTGGTGAATGCGCATATGAAACTGGTTCGGTACCCCCAACAAGGTTAAGAACCACTGACATTGATATTTTATGACACTTGTACTAAGAGTGTGACAAATGCAGAACCTTTCTTTTCACCGGAACATTACCACCAAAAATGAACTTTATCCACTCTGTTGTTCTTCTTCTTCTTCTTCGACTCATGCAGGAGCCACAGATAGAGCGTGGACGTGCAGAGCGCAGACACGGGGAGAGTGCACGCACGTCTTGTGAACAGACGTGCGTGCAGAGAACGCGTTTCCTCGGGGTTTTGATGGACGCTGTCACCATGACTTTGGCGACTCTTTTGGTCTCATGGAGAGGCTTCCGTATCCGGAACGGTGGCTAGCGGTCTTTGAAACGAGTCTGTTTCATCAGAACCTCTCGCCGCCGCTTGTTTAAAAGCAGGACGTCCTTAAAAGCTGATGAGAAACGACTCGAGTTGCTCTACGGAGGCAACGCAGACCCATGAATGTGCTGCTGTTGGTCCTCGGGGGGTCGACCACGGTGTATTTAAAGCACACTGAACGAGGGCAAGAAGAGATTTCCAATCAATCAAGTCCATTTTAGAGTCAGACTTGTGGTTTAATTCAATCAGATATGCTATTTATTTATTATTAATAGCCAACTGAATGTGGTCTTCACTGCTTTGGACCCTTATCTTTGAGTCTCTCTCCTGATTGGTCATTTATCTCTTGGTTCTCTACAAGTAAGACGGCGCTGAGAAAGAGGTCAAAGGAGGTCACGGGTTCGTACTCCTGCTTGCCGAAGCAGCTTATCATCCAGTGGAATGTCGTAGTCTGGGTTTGCTTTACCTCGTAATTGACGATCAATTGCTCACCGTGAATGTTCTTAAGTGTTTTGTAAAGATCTATAACCACGCTTCCATTATTCCCAGGATGCAACGCAGTGGTCTCGTTACGGTGTTAGCTTTAGCTGTACGTTAGCGCGGCGTTGGTGTCTTAAAGCTTCCAGCGTTTTAAACACATCTTGTATTTTATTGACGATTCGTGATATAATTTATGTAATTTATTGTCATTCATTGTCATTTTGCATCTGTGGTGTAAAATTATTTTTATTTTTCTAATATTATTTTGCACAAATTGAGTAATTTAATATTAGTTTTATTTGTATTGTTAAATGTCGATGATTTATGTACGAAGGACTTTCAACGGAAACGAGACCGCAAGGGCTTTTTAGAAATGCTCCTCTTAGACAGGATGTTTGACTGTACTTGTACTGTAATACATGCTACTGCGTCACTGTACTTGTACTGTAATACATGCTACTGCGTGACTGTACTTGTACTGTAATACATGCTACTGTGTGACTGTACTTGTACTGTAATACATACTACTGCGTGACTGTACTTGTACTCTAACATTCTATCTAATAAATATATTGAAATATATTCATATTCATCTCATTCTTAGAGACGTGTATTTGGTTCGTTGCAGGGGTCTGAGGCGCGGACGTCGCCTGGACGACGACGACGACGGCGACATTGTGCCGGAGCTGGCTCACGTCCATCCCAGAGAGAGGCCTGACTGGGAGGAGACCATCAGTGCCATGGTGAGACGCGCACGCGCACACGCACACACACACATCTCTGACTGTCATATCCATTCACTCGATCAGCTGTTTGCTGCCGGTCACATGGTCATGTGGAGGATTGATGACCCGCCTCCCTCCTATCTCTCTGCTGTAACTCTATCACGCGTTCATCATTAATGCAGGTGACCCGTCTTGGCGATGCTCATCCCTGCCGCCCCCCCCCCCCCCCCCCCTGCCCCGCCCCCGTTCCTCCATGCTGCATCCCATTCGCCAGACGCCATCATTCATTTTTTTCCTCCTCCCCTTTTTAGTCCCAGCCTCGCCTCTCGCATCGAGCGCAGTGAAAATCAGGCCGTCTCCATGGTAACGTGCCGAGCCACCCGCGGTCGGCTTGCGGTTGGAGCCCCCATTACAAGTGCTCCTCTCGATCAGGCGCCAGAGAGACGGAAGCAATCGTCCCATCAGACGAATGAATATTGATCGGAGGCGGGGTTTGTTCTGTGTTTGATACAGAACGAGCGGCGTTAAATACGTCTCCGGTGTCGGCGGGGGCGTCGCACCGTAACATCAGCGACGATCCAACGGGCGGTTTTAGATTCCATCCCAGCCGTCGTCTTCACCGTGGACTCGTCCGACTCGTCGGCCTCCGAGTCCAACCACAACCGCCAAACGACACGTCCTCAGAAACACGTGAAACGTTTCTAAACGATTCGTGACTGATCGCAGCCGGTTTTAATTCCCGCCTGATGTCTGGAGAGCGTCTCGTCTGTTCCACGACGGTAAACATGGCGTCCAGGACCCGGGAGGCCGCCACGTACGATGTCGCCACCCGTGGAGAAAGGCTCCAGATTGTTGAACGCTTGAGGATCATTATCGATGCTGT
>NC_090906.1:598776-613456 GCF_040956055.1 Brachionichthys hirsutus | reverse complement strand
AGGCGAGGAGCGCCGAGGTCCCCGAGCTGAGGGCGGAGCCTCTCCTGCGCTCCGGCAGCAGCAGCACGGCCAGCATGAAGGTCAAGAACGTCAAGAAGTGAGTGGGAGCACGTTCTCACCTGCCGCCGTCTGTCACCTCCTCCCCCCTCCCTCTCAGTCTGTCACCTCCTCCCTCCTTCCCTCCTTCCCTCCCTCCCTCCATCCCTCACCATGTCGCTCCCTGCCGTCGTCTGTCACCTCCTCCCTCCTTCCCTCCCTCCCTCTCTCCTTCCCTCCCTCCCTCCCTCCCTCCCTCCCTCCATCCCTCATTCCTTCCCTCCTTCCCTCCCTCCCCCCTTCCCTTCCTCCCTCCTTCCCTGACGGGCTGTTTTTCACCTCCAGTCTCCTCCACTGAGTCTATTTCGGTGTCTTCCTTCTCCTTTCGTTGCCTCCGTCACTCAGGATGGTGTCAGGTGCAGACGCTGAAGTGCCAACCCAACTGTGTGTGTGTGTGTGCGTGTGTGCGTGTGTGTGTGTGTGTGTGTGTGCGTGCATTCTTGCAGACTCAGCTTCACCAAGGGCCACTTCCCGAAGCTGGCAGAGTGCGCTCACTTCCACTATGAGAACGTGGACTTTGGCACGATTCAGGTAAATCTCTTCAACCTTTTCTCGTGAGTGTTGAGGAAGCCTCGCCGGACGCCCTCGGGGGGGCTCCTTTGCTCCTGATGGGGTTTAATCATTGATCCTATCAGCACCGCCCATGCTGCAGGTGAAACGTGTAACTTCTGCTTGTTTAACGGACGTCTCTGTTATTGCTCACAGCCACCAGCAGGGGTCAGCAGTGAGCTGAGGCATAAGTCCATGTTTGTCATTGTCTGTCCCTCCATTGCCCCGTCCCTCAGTTTGTCTTCTCCAGTGAACGTAACCCCGAGCGAGAACTCCCAACCGCCGCGCCCCTCTTTGGGGGGGGGGGGGGGGGGGGGGTCATTGATCTGCGTTTTGGTTCCGGTGGACAATCTTCCCTCGGCCGAAGGCGTTTGCTTGTTGAACGAGTCGCTGACGCGTCTATTCCGTTCGTCTCATCTCCTCAGAAACAGGACAGAGTTCTATTAGAACCGGTTTGACATCCGTCCCGATGGGAGTTATGGTCTATCCATGGCAACGCAAGCCCCCCCACAGGCCCCCCACGCCGGTCGTTTGATCCTTACAGAATTATCACTCCTGTCATCTCTGCGTCCGTTATTGGTCAGTCGTAGTTTCGTCCTCCTTCGGGGGGCGTCTGTGCTGGAAACCCGGCGCTTCGTTTGTGCGTGCGCCCTCTACTGGAAGACATTGTTTGGTTGCCATGTTTGAAACGCTGCCGTGGGAGCGTCTGAGTCACGCAAGGACTCGTCGTGGAACCGTGAAGACGCCGGCGTGCCAGCGAGGTGCGCGTCGGTGTTCGGCCCCCCCACCAGGCCGGTATTTCCAGAGTGATTCGACTCTACTGTCCGTGACGCCTGTTTGATATTCCGTTGTGCTTTTGTTTACCGACAACAGACTGATGAGACGTACCTGGTACCCGTCTGCCCCCCCCCCCCCACGCAGATCTTTGGCTGCTCAGGACGCCATGTTTTATGAGTTTGTCCTCTCTGATGCATAAAGGGTCCTGAAAACCAGAATCCAGCAGAGAGAGTTACACGTTCTGATTCTCGTTGGACTTGTTTGAATGTCCCGAAAGGAAATGGCTGTTTGCCTCAACCAACATGTGCCTCCAATAAGGACGCCGCCTCATTGGACCTCCAGACCGGGTCGGGCCAAGTCCTCGATTTCAGCTTCCAGTCTCTAGTCCCGAGACATGGGAGCGTTTTCACCGGCGACCTGGCTCCCCCCGGGGAGCGCCGCCAGCTCGTTGAGGACGGCCCCACCCCTTTCTCCCTTTCTGCCCTCGTTACATCCAGAGGAAGGAGAGTTTCTGCATCCGGCTCGTTCTGTTTAGCTTATGTACACACACAGTGTGTGTGTGTAGGTGTGTGTGTGTGTAGGTGTGCGTGTGTGTGTGTGTGTGTATCACCGCATGCGCTCAACACTAAACAAGTTTCCCAACCTGTTCCAAGTTATGATCTCTCCCTTGCTTGTCAGGCCCCCCACTAGAAGTCTTGTCTGTGTGTGTGTGTGTGTGTGTGGGGGGGGGCTAAAATCAACGCTTCTCGACGTCGCTCCTTCACACGTCCCCCTTTGCCTCTGAGCTGCTGCGAGCAACAAACCGCAGGCGGCCCCGAGATGAAAATAGAGTCCAGGGAGGCCGGCTGCTATTTCTCATCGCAGCATTTCTCGATCGTTCCCCGATCAATGAGATGTTTCGGCCCGCGAAGCATCGCTCCCGGTGCCACAGCAACCACCTGATCGTCAGGTATCGTGTGGATGAGAGAGGAAAGAGGCAGGAAAAAAGAAATGCAGGGAATAAAAATAAAAGAAACGATAACGGGAGAAAAACAATCAAGAATCGTCCGTTTATCGCCGTGAAGCTCTGCAGGCAGTTTGTCAACGGAGTAAATCAATTACAAGCAGTCGTAATCAAATTTAGAACAACCCGTAATGGGCTCCCCCCGCCCCCCCCCGCCCACAGACACACATCCAGATCAGATCGGCAGCTGATGGATGAATTCAGTTTCACTTCAAACCTTTCATCATCACATGAAAGGTTTGAATTTGATCAATTCCTTCATTTGTCAGACGAATGCTGCTCCTCACTGGTGATTCATGGCCCTTCCTCTTCTGGTCCTTCTTCATCTTCGTCTCTGTCTTTTTCTCTCTCCTTTTTGAGATATGTGACGCCGCCCCCTGCTGGATGTCAGAAGTAATTCATGTTAATTTCCATCTTAGCTTCACTTCTCAGAAGCTCCGTCAGAAAAGCACGGCCTAAAGGATCGCTTAGCCTTTTCCTAATGGCCGTTAATGACTGAAACTTGTTTCCTGGGAAACGCCCGACCGCCCTGCGGCTGTTTGACTCTGTCCGACCCGTCGCTGGCGGGGCGGGGGCAGAAGGCCGAGTGAACTGGGTCATCATTGGATTAGCATGTGGATATTCATAATCAGATTTGATGCCGTTCTCCCGTCGGCTTCTGTCCAGGAACCTTTAAATTCCTAAAGTCGACCGGCTCCACGAAAATGAGCACTGTGATGCTTTTCCTTTTGTGGCGGCAGCAGAAAACCGCCAGGGAGGGGTCTCCTCTGTGCCCTCGCGGCCTCTCTTGTGCTCCCACGTGTCCTCCTCCTCCTCCTCCTCCTCGACACTGGCTGCTTAGATTTCCTCCTCCTCTCCAGAAACCCGTCGTTTTTAATCCGTTTCATGTGTGGATGGCGAACATGAAGTCATCCAGCTGATGTGTTACTTTTGGTGACTGTATTTGCACCTTGTAGGCCGTTAGCCGTCGCTCTCTAGTTCTTTATCGTGGGGGGGTTAGATGCAGCGTTTGATTCCCTCCAGTTGAAGTCGCGTCCCATTTTCTTGCTACACTTTGCAGAGCATCGGTTGCTGACTTCATGAAATGCATTCTGATGCCTGGAAGCGCTTTGACTCGCTTTTCTTGTCGGAGTGGCACGTTTTCTCAGTCGAGTGTTCTCGGTAAAACGTGCAAGAGGGGCGCAACACATGTGGAGTGCACCCCCTCCCCTGTTTTTTGTTTCCTCTCTCTCTCTCTCTCTCTCTCTCCTTCCATCCCCTGCTCTTTGTCCTGGGAACGTACCAACCATAGAGGAGTAAGAGGAGGAGCGATGGGGGGAGGGGTGAACCAGCATGTCAGACAGACGAAAGGAGGGAAAAGCATGGTGGAGGGACAGGGAGAAGTCTGTAGACGACTGAATGGAGACTGCTTTTTCCGCCTGCCCCCCCCCCTCGTTGTTAATCAACCCGGGTGTTTGACTCCAGTTCCAGTTATCTAAGAAAATAAACCAGCAAAAGAAGAAAGGGACGAGCGGCGGTAGGATGGGAGAGATGGTGAAATGTAGATGAGTCGAGCGGTCCTGTCGAGGGGTCCCCCTAATCATCACCTCCTCTCGCCCCCCCCCGGACGCCGCTGTTGCTGCTAATGCCGTTGCCTCCCACTCCACGTCTCTGGGAGAACTTGCACTGTGCGTGGGAGAAGGTGTAGGGGCTGACATTTACGTCTGGCTGAGGGGAGTTGTGTTGCGGAGCATTGAAACGGGACCCCGGCCACAGGATGTACTGTCCCACTGGAGAAATACCCTCCTGCTCAGGGAATTAGAAACTGGGGGCAGGTGTTTGGGGGCGTTAAGGAGGCGCAGGCTCTGATCCTGAAGCTGCACGGAAGGAAAGTGTTGGAACTCGGACAAGGAAGGTGAGAAAACCGGACCGAGTGTCTTTCTGTCGATTTGACCGTGTCGTTCGGTTCCTTTGTGGTTCTGCTGGATAATCGGAGCAACGCCCCCCCCCCCCCCCCCTTGCCCTATTGTACCCGGAGGACTCATTAATTTGCTTCTGTCGAAAATATGGCTGTTGGGTTCAGCTTATTGTCCTCTGTGGAAACCTTTATTTAGAGGAACTTCACCTCTGTAACTCATGGAAAATGACCGTCGTGAATGGAATGTATTCTGCTTTTTGGAATTTGCTCTTCAGATATAAACGAAGACGACTGCGCAGAGTTCCCAAAGAGTTCTCGTAGAGTTCCCGTAGAGTTCTCGTAGCATTCCCGGAGAGTTCTAATATAGTTGCCAAAGAGTTCTAATAGAGTTCCCGTAGAGTTCCTGTAGAGTTCTAATAGAGTTCTAATAGAGTTCCCGTAGCGTTCTAATAGAGTTCCTGTAGAGTTCCCGTAGAGTTCTAATAGAGTTCCTGTAGAGTTCTAATAGAGTTCCTGTAGAGTTCTAATAGAGTTCCCGTAGAGTTCTAATAGAGTTCCCGTAGAGTTCTATTAGAGTTCCCGTAGAGTTGTAATAGAGTTCCCGTAGGGTTCTAATAGAGTTTCCGTAGAGTTCTAATAGAGTTCCCGTAGAGTTCTAATAGAGTTCCCGTAGAGTTCTAATAGAGTTCCTGTAGAGTTCTAATAGAGTTCCTGTAGAGTTCTAATAGAGTTCCTGTAGAGTTCTAATAGAGTTCCTGTAGAGTTCTAATAGAGTTCCCGTAGAGTTCTAATAGAGTTCCTGTAGAGTTCTAATAGAGTTCCTGTAGAGTTCTAATAGAGTTCCTGTAGAGTTCCCGTAGAGTTCTAATAGAGTTCCCGTAGAGTTCTAATAGAGTTCCCGTAGGGTTCTAATAGAGTTCCCGTAGAGTTCTAATAGAGTTCCCGTAGAGTTCTAATAGAGTTCCCGTAGAGTTCTAATAGGGTTCCCGTAGAGTTCTAATAGAGTTCCCGTAGAGCTGTTTTGCCGTAATCACTGTCTTTCCTTTGTTTCTGTCGTGTACATTTTGAACCCGCTAAACGCCACACGGCCGGTTTAGTCGTACCTCCAGGTTGCGTGAAAGACGACCAGCTCTAACGGTATCGTTGAATCCAGAATGCAATGGAACGACCGGATAGCAGCTCTGTGCCGGCAGGGACAGTGTGTTCCGATCCGGTGCGGGTTGGACCGAACGTCCGTTCCTCAAGGAAGGACCAGAATGGGAGGCGGTCTGCCTGGGGGGGGGGGCACCTTTGTGTGCAGACGATCTGGCATTGGACGTCAACACAAGTAATTTGGTTCGTCTTCTGGTTTGGAGCGGACGCACTTGCTGAAATGTAGAAGTCGTGTTTTTTCCTGTTGTGGCTTCTGTCAGTACCAGAAATATGTTGTACGCGTCTGTCGTTGTGCAGCTTGTACACGAGAACGCCATCTGAAGTAACTAAATATAAGACGTTGTTAACTGCGGTTGAAGATACTGTTCTCGTGAGCTTTAACTTTCGTCGTCGTTATTTTTACGATGTTTTCCGCTGTGCGGTTCCAACCAACACGCTGCCAGACGGTCACAGAAACGAATCCACGTTTGGCCGAAATGCAGCGGCCGCTCGTAATAAACGCGCAAAACTACAGCAGGGAATGAAAACGGCAATAAATACAGGCGAAGATACTTCAGCCTCCGTTGTCTCTATCGCAACGGAGGCAATGGAACATCTTTTATTCTCATTGTTGAGCAGGAGCATTGAGACAAAGGGCATTTATTGTAAGGCCTTCGTGGGATGAGCTCGTACCGGTTCGTGCCACTGCTGGGGAGGGTCAGCATCTGTCCTGATGGGAGCAAAGAAACGCACACGCACACACACACACACGCAGAGAAAGTTGTCCAGAGCATTTTGTTTGTCTCTTTTAGATTTTGAGCTTCTTACTTGGATCTTACCAGACTTTCCACGGGGACTTTTTTTTTAAAAGCAGTGCCCAAGTTTTCCTGGCCTATTTATACTTATTTATACTTATTTATACTTATTTATACCGATTATTTTACCAGGTTGTTGATTTGCTCGGTATTCAGAGTGGCTCCCAGATACTTTGTACTGCTAAACTGTCCCAGGAGGCCCGTTAAAGAGGATGGAAGAAAGAAATACAACCCCAGTGGAACGACAAGGCTGGCTACTGTGTGACCTCTGAGGGGACCTGTCTTTCTGTGTGACCTCTGAGGGGACCTGTCTTTCTGTGTGACCTCTGAGTGGACCTGTCTTTCTGTGGGACCTCAGACGGGACCTGTCTTTCTGTGTGACCTCGGACGGGACCTGTCTTTCTGTGTGACCTCGGACGGGACCTGTCTTTCTGTGTGACCTCGGACGGGACCTGTCTTTCTGTGTGACCTCGGACGGGACCTGTCTTTCTGTCTTTCTGTGGGACCTCAGACGGGATCTGTCTTTCTGTGGGACCTCGGACGGGACCTGTCTTTCTGTCTTTCTGTGGGACCTCGGACGGGACCTGTCTTTCTGTCTTTCTGTGGGACCTCAGACGGGATCTGTCTTTCTGTGGGACCTCAGACGGGACCTGTCTTTCTGTCTTTCTGCGACCTCAGACGGGATCTGTCTTTCTGTGTGATCTCAGACGGGACCTGTCTTTCTGTGACCTCGGACGGGACCTGTCTTTCTCATTTGTCTGAGTAGTTTCTGTAGAATGCCGATAGCAGAGCAGGAAGGACGTACCCCTGACGAGACGAGTTTACCAGAGGCCAGAAATATTTGTCTGACAACTCTGCTCTCTGTTGGACAAACACAAGCTCACGGCTAATGCTAGCTCCTCTGTGCACGAGTAATGCTATTAGGCTAGCATGCTAACATAGCTAGTGCCAACATTAGCGGGCCATATATGGTCAAATTGTTTGATGATGCAGCCCGACAGTGCGTCCAGTCGTTAATGAGACAATACAAACACTCGAGCTACGCCGTTAGCTCGGGCAAAGGTCGGTTTACCCTAACCCTAACCCAAACAACAGACGCAGCAGCTGAATTTAAAGAGGACCTTTAGATGATGAACACAGTTTAGCAACGCTGATATCATCCGCTGACACGGCAGAGCGTTCCGTATTAAAGCGGCAGCGATCCCTGTCCATCAAAAGCAGGTTTCCTCGGCTGCAGCGGCCTAAATGATCCGTCCGAAGCACGAAGCATCGGAGCCTTCAGCAGAAATGGCAGAAAGCCTCGTTGCATTCCAGTTCCTTTTTTTTTTCTTTGGGTTTGATTTATTGCTTTGGCTTGTCGCTGTGACAACAGAAGAGCTCGGGGATGTGATTGGCCAGCGCAGACACCGGACGGCCGAGAGGCAATCGGGTTGTTGGCCGTCGCGCCCGTCGGAGACGCAGCCACAGGAAGCCTCTGTTTACCGCTGCCCCGCCGTGAACAACCGATTCAAGCCGGCTTTAATGTGTTTCTCTCCGCTCACTGGCACCATGACATTGTTCAGACATGATCTGTTTAGCGGAGCTCGGCTTGTACCGGTCACAGAACCGCTATATGCCCGGAGAACCACACGGAGGCGTTCAGACAAAGCCGGGCGCTGCCGTGTGGAGCTCCGGCGGCTCTCCACAAGAGAACTCTTGTTTTCCAGTGGAGTCTCCTTCCAGCGCGGAACTAACGGTATCCGTGCAAAGACCTCGCCTCTGCATCGTTTTGGATGGAACTTTCTGTTCTAAACTTGGAAATGATTCTCTCAGGTCGTTACACCCGGAAAGGATTTGGGAGAAAATAAACAGCAACGGTCGCATTTAAATCCTCAAAACGATGCGCGTCACCTGGGAGTTGTTCATGTCCTGATTTCCCCGGAATGTTTTTTCTGGTTGAGTTGATGCGCGACACTCGCACACGGGATTACGCCACTGGGTTCTCCTGACAGGGACTGCAAAGAACCCAGAACTAAGGGAAGCCCTCTATCCTGGATCGGTTTCTGTGTAATAACAGTGACGTAATGTGCTGCGTTTGGGGTGCGTCTGTGTTTGCGTAAACTGAATGCATCTTACACAAACTCTCTAAAATCCTCCATGACTAATTAGAATAAATGGGCCAATCTTGGATGCGAGCGATGCGTCCGTCGCTACAACATTTATTATTTTTGATTAGTTATCGCTTCTCGGAGGGAGGTTGTGTTTGTCGACCGATTGATTCGTGTGAACATTATATATTGAATCGTGACCCCCTCCCCTTCCCCTTTTGTGTTTTAGGAATGACACATGATGACAATCAGCAATATTAAATACGGCTCTTCAGCTGCTAGCGCTCCGTATATCACGTTACGCCTCCTTCATAATCAATTGTCCTTTTCTGTTTTGTCTAAAGCTTCGTTGTCCTCTCTGTCTTCCAGTTGTCCCTCGGGGACGAACAGTGTGACGTAACGCGGAACGAATCTGAGTCTAAGGACCTGGTGTACTTAGTTCATATCTACTGCCAGGTAATAGACGGACCCCACTGTTTGAATTGGTTCTGAAAGTGTCGGGTATCAAGTACTTAAGAGAACTCTACATGTTTTAACATATATATATATATATATATGTGTATTATGGCATGCCGTTCAGGAACTTATTATATATATATATGAAAAGTGAGGTCTGAGAATATGGACCGAACTCTGGAATATATATATGAAAACTTTGAGAATATGGACCGAACTCTGGAATATATGTTTTGATATATATATTCAGAAATTTCCATATATATATTCAGATATTCAGAGGATTGCCGGCAATCCTCAATGAAGAGATAATGAACGCCCTGAAACAAACCCAAAACGGCTTTCTTGAAAGGCTCCTCTTAGACAGGATGTTTGACTGTATTTGTACTGTAATACATGCTACTGTTTGACTGTACTTGTACTGTAATACATGCTGTGAGTGTCCGTCTGACGCGCGACAAGTCACGTGATGGGGTCGAAGCTGCCTGCCCCGGAACATGCATAGCGCCGTATAAAGCCAGAGCAGTTTGGCCAGCGAGGGGGCGTGACGAACAGCTGTCGGCACGCCAAACGCCGAGAAACGGACACGTTGCACAATTAGTCACCGCACTAGAGAAAAGCGCTACAACGGTTTATGAGTTTGCACCCCTTGGCTTTATACGGCGCTTATATATATATACATATTCCAGAGTTCAGTCCATGTTCTCAGACCTCACTTTTCATATATATATATAATAAGTTCCTGAACGGCATGCCATAATTATCTTATATATATATATTATCTCATGTTGGATTTGTTTTTGCTTCTTACTATTTGAATGGAAAAGGAATAAACCCCTCGAACGTTAACGTTCGTCTCGCGGAGGATAGGTCGCACGTGTTTTCTGTTTTGATTCCGTCGCTCGCTCCAAAGGTTACCGTTGTCAGCATCCACCGAGTATCGGATTGTGTTATCGATGGCAGAGTCCTGCAGGAGCGCTCCATTCGTTTGGCGCTCATGCACGATTCTTTTTCTTTTTTTTTCTTTTACATAATTTGCTGTATTTCTTGCTTAGTTTTGCTTCGCTTTGGTTTGTCGGAGTAGAAAAAGTTTTAAAGTCGGTTTAAAAATTACTTTTTAGGGAGAAATGTCAGAGTCCGCAAATTATCAGCAAATTATTTATGATGACATCATATATACAGTCAACAGCCGGAAAGCGGCTCAGACCTGCTTTACCTGCTTCTCCCTCCACGGCTCATATTCCGTCTTGCGACCTTGGCGAGGTCCGCATGCGTGGAAATTCCAACTTTTTACAGCTTTACTAGTTTGAAAAAAAGGGGGGGGGAGCAAACGTCAAAGATTTGGCACACAGCTCTGCAGCCGGAGCTTTCGACAGAGTAGCACAGCTGAGTTTGGTTCAGGTCCACAAACCCAGAGAATGTGGCGCGTGGAAGCAGCGACTGGAAAGTGGGGCAGACGGCGCCCACAGAGCCTTCCCTGCAGGTCTTCGGTCTTTGTAGGCCGAATCAAAGCTGAATACTTTCTGCACCGCTACTTTCTCTCAGTGGTTTCTGTTTTTAGGTTTGGAGCCCGTTTTTACTGGAGGAAAAATAAAACTACAGATTAAAAAGCAAGCGTTGCGTCTAATTCCGGGGATCGAGGGCAAACCTAGCTTGCGCTTTTTGAAATGTAATCATTGTGCTTTTTAAGCGAGGGCAATCTTTTATTGTTCTCTGTTGCTATCAGAGTTCAAATCTTTCCTTGGATGTTTTTTTTTCGTTCTAAAAGGGTCGAAGTTGGATTGTGAAGCGCAGCTATGAGGATTTCCGCGTCCTGGACAAACACCTGCACCTCTGCATCTACGACCGGCGCTTTTCCCAGCTGCCCGAGCTTCCTCGCTTGGAGAATCTGACCGACCAGTCGGAGGTGGTTTTAAAACACACTGTGAAGCTTTGTTTTTGACCACACGCTGCCCCTGAATGAAACCGATTACTTCCTGTCTACTTCTAAAACACAACAATAAGGTGTCAGCTTGGTTGCTAAATCCTTTGTTCTCTCCGAGCTGGTGGAACCGGTTCAGGGTCATTGTGTGCGGGTCGGCCCGTGGCTCAGCAGGAGCCACGTGACCGACCGGAGTCAAACGGCTTCTTCTTCCGTCGGTTTTCTTGTCGTGGTAAACATTTGGGTTATTTTAACCTGTGTGTTTCGCTGCCTGTCAGTCTGCTTCCCAGATGTTGCTAGCTTACCTCTCCCGGCTCTCAGCCATCGCTGACAACAAGATCAACTGCGGGCCTGCCCTCACATGGATGGAGGTAGAACTGCACCGCGCGCACCAGTCATGCAAACAACAACAACAACAACACAAAAGGTTTTCAGAACAGTCAGAGCTTCTTATCCAAAAGTTTGAAGATGAGCACAAGTTATTATTTTTAGCTCTCGTCATTAGAGCCCAATCAATTTCGTTGATGCGTTTGTAGTGGCCAACATTCAATGACAAAATAAAAAGATTTCCTACTTTCTTTCTTTATTGAGTTGCATTGTTGAATTGAATGACTAAAAATCTACGATTTGTAAAATAGCCTACGATGCTCTTCCATATAAAGTGCTTTTTTTCTCGTCAGCGTTCATTGAAAAGCTGTAAAACTCAAAAAGCATCGTTACTCAGGTGCAGTGAAGCAGCCTGATTAGACAAAGTAGTTTAAAGCAAGTTATCATTAAAATCCGGCATTAAAACGTCTGGAAAGAGGAAATATGTCAGAAGTTTAGCTTCGCTTTCAGTTTCAGCAGCAAAGAGGAATATTTAATGAAGAAGAGCGGCCCCCGCCAACGAAAACAAGCTGCAGGGGATTACTGCAGGAGCACCAAAGTACTGCAGTAGAACTACTAACCGATTACAGGATTACTGCAGAAACACCAAAGTACTGCAGTAGAACTACTAACCGATTACAGGATTGCTGCAGAAACACCAAAGTACTGCAGTAGAACTACTAACCGTTTACAGGATTACTGCAGGAGCACCAAAGTACTGCAGTAGAACTACTAACCGATTACAGGATTACTGCAGGAACACCAAAGTACTGCAGTAGAACTACTAACCGATTACAGGATTACTGCAGAAACACCAAAGTACTGCAGTAGAACTACTAACTGATTACAAGATTACTGCAGAAACACCAAAGTACTGCAGTAGAACTACTAACTGATTACAGGATTAGTGCAGAAACACCAAAGTACTGCTGCAAAACTACTAGAATATTCTAGGAGGTGGTATTTGTTCTGATCGACCTGGTGGGAGAGGAGCGACGAAATTTAAATCACCGAACTGGAATGTTTTCTCTCTCTCTGTGTGTGTGTGTCTGTGTGTGTGTGTTTGTGTGTGTGTGTGTGCGTTTGTGTGTGTGTGTGTGTGTGCGTGTGTGTGTCTGTGTCTGTGTGTGTGTGTGTGTGTGTGTGTGTGCGTTTGTGCGCACCCCAGCTCGACAATAAAGGGAATCATCTATTAGTCCATGAAGAGTCGTCTATTAACGTACCGGCTATCGCCGCCGCCCACGTCATCAAGCGCTACAACGCCCAGGCGTCAGACGAGCTGTCCTTCGAGGTGACGACGGCTCACACAAACAGCCTCTCTCTCTCTCTCTCTCTCTCTCTCCACCATTCATGCACACAGCGACTGTCTCTAGATATTCGGTGATCGGTTGGGGGTGGAGTCTCACGGCGTTTAATCTTTGCAGGTTGGCGACATCGTGTCTGTGATCGACATGCCGCCCAAAGAAGACACGACGTGGTGGAGGGGAAAGCATGGCTTCCAGGTAAGCTCCGGGGGGGAAGCATGGCTACCAGGTGAGCTGGGGGGGGAGCATGGCTTCCAGGTGTGCTGGGGGGGGGGGGGCATGGCTTCCAGGTGAGCTCCGGGGGGGAAGCATGGCTACCAGGTGAGCTCGGGTTTCAGGGCGATTCAGGGTGTGTGTAATCCTAAACCCGTCGCTACCGTCCCAACACACTTTAGTTCTCCCACATGCAGCTCGTCAACAACAACAACAACAACCCTAAACAGTAGCATTTGTCTATGTAATTGTTATAAGTGCCCCCCCTGTATCCTCACTAGCATTAAAGAAAACAAAGAAGGAAAAAGAAGTATGGATCGATTTACAACAAAGAGTAGCGTTAGCATTGCTTTTCAGGCCAGGTCGTCGGGTGTCTCCCGATCGAAGATATTCTTCTACCGTTTGGCCGATCATGTGGGACGCCTGCAAACGCCACCGAGGTCTCGTGTGTGCGACCCGCGTTTCCGTTCGGAAGCAGCACGGATGTATCGCTCACACGTTGACTTTACGCTCCAGAAGCACGTTTAGGATCAATCACTGAATTGTGTGAACCTGATCATCCTTCATCCCTGTCCCGTCTCCAGGTTGGCTTCTTTCCCAGCGAGTGTGTGGAGCTCATAAATGATAAAGTCCCCCAGTCCATGACCAACACGGCGCCCAAACCAGGTACTCCCCCCCGAGAGTGGCTTTATCTGGGGTGGAAGTTGGGACGCATTTCTGCGTGCGTAACATCCGAATCCGTGCGGGAGCGAAGCGTCCGTTTAGTTTAGCCGAGCTGGGGTTCTGGCTAAGTGCTATTTTGGGTTTTTTTTTCTTAAAGCCTGCAGATGCTCTGCTCCCGAGCAGGTCCTGGATCTGTCCTGTGATGATAGAATTGAATCGGTGTCCCTGCATGGCTTGCCCCCCCCCCCCCCCTGCAGTGCATCACGTCTGCGCGGTTGTTTCAGCATGTGTCTGTGATCTGTGGCACCTGACTGTGACTCCTCTGCCTCAGCCCCCCCCTGCTCTGGCCTGCAGCCTGCTTCCTGGAGTCTCTTCCCCCCCTGTGGGTGCTGGTATACCCCCCGCCCACGCACCCGCCCACGCACCCGCCCACGCACTCACACACGCCACGCACTTCAGCGGTTTGGTTCAAACCTGGGTTAAATGACCACACCCCCGAGTGCTGGCCACACCCCCATGCTTTGATAGGTGCAGAGCATGGGGGTGTCAGTGACAGCGTTATAACTTGAGGTTGCATCTCTTGCATGATTGACTGATTCACACGTTATTGCTTTAGCATCACTTCTGTACAGTTGCTCTGCTCTCTAACCTGAGGTGCTTCTCTCCCTCTGCCGGCCTCCATCCATCCGTCCGTCCGTCCATCCATCTGTCCATCCGTCCATCCATCCGTCCATCCGTCTGTGTGTCGGTCCATCTGTCCATCGGCTTGCATGCAGACTTGGAGATGGAGAGTGTAATACAGGACAGTGCATGGGTGGCCGACCCGCTAAACCACTACAGCCCAAGTTCAGGTAGACATGAATCATTTGATGTGTCCCCCCCCCCTCCCCCCCCCCCCTGGGTGATGTGTTTGCACTCTGTGACTCTAACTGGCTGCTGTTCTTCACTTTGAGTCTTCTCCTGCATGTTTCCTTTTTTTGGAATTGCTATTAGCTTGTTTAGGTAAAGCTGAACAAAACGGGGGGGGGGGGGGGCGTGGCATCCTTGATGGGGGTCCAGTGGGTGTCATTATGGGTCTGAAGTCTTTGTTTCTGAGTTTGAGGCGTCTCGTATATGAAACTGATTCTGAATCCTGAAGATTCCTCTTCTCTTCACTGATATTCTACAAATTCAGCTTCTGTCTGACTGTCCGAACGCACGAGCCCTTTAAAAACCCCTCTGAACAACCCCCCCCCCCCCCGGTGTCTGGACGAAGGGGGGGGGGGGCAGCGCTGTTTGTGTGTGTCTGAAAGGCCACGGCTTGGGTGCCGCGGCGCGAGGTCTCCACCGCCCTTGATTTATTTAATCCTTTGACAATGGGGGGGGGGGGGGGGGGGGGGGCTGTAAACCCATCCACTGAGCC
>NC_090906.1:506276-593776 GCF_040956055.1 Brachionichthys hirsutus | reverse complement strand
GCCTGCGACTCCGCTGTCGTCGCCTCACCAGCGGCCGACGGCGTCCGACTCGCAGCCAAGATTTAAAGAGTCGAACCAGAATCCATTGTTCCCTTTTCCAGAACTCCAGACCGTCCCGATAGCCTTTCCTTTAGACACGGAGGAAACAGCGGGGGGGGGGGGGGTTCTGGTGGAGGATTCCTGCACACGCATAAGGGGGACGGTTTGACTTGGGAAGAAGCCCGGAGTAGCTTGCATGCTACACCTGGTGTGAAAGCTAATCCCCTTCGTTTCCTCCTCAGTGTCTAAGAAGCACGGGAAGCTGATCACGTTCTTGCGCTCCTTCATGAAGTCCAGGCCCAGCAAGCAGAAGCTGAAGCAGAGAGGCATCCTCCGGGAGCGGGTGTTTGGCTGCGACCTGGGGGAGCATCTCCTCAACTCGGGACACGATGGTGAGAACAGCTGTTTCCATCTCTCCGGCTTCTCTTCTGTTCAACACAAACTGACTGCTTGCTCGCGTTTGCTCTTCTCGGTGGGCGATTAGTCGAGTAACAAATCGCTCCAGATCCACAGAACCGACGGACGGTCCAGCGGAGCTCCTCGCTCGCTTTGGGGGGCGTAGCTTTCTAGACGTAGCTCAATACTTTGAACAAATGTTCCACCTGGTTGACTTTTGGTGACATCAGCCGAGCTGAGATGAGCCAATGACCAGCTGGCCTTTATCCGGGCAGACGCATCCACAGCAGCCTGATCGATGCCTCCAGCTGACTGACCTCTAGTCTGGGATGCCGAGGCGTCGTTATGGCGATCTGTAGCGTCTGTAAATCCAGCGTTAGCTTGGCTTGGCGTGGAGCGAATCTCTCACGCGTTGCCGGGTCAAATGCTCAAGGTGTCCTGATTGGCGGGGGGGGGGGGGGGGGGCTGATTATGATAGGTGGAGCATGTTCTGCAGCTCCGGCGCAAGCTCCGGCGCAACGAACCGTTTCTGTAGGTTTCTGATATGCTGCTTTTAACTCCTCTCAGCCAGAGCGTTTAGAGGCGGGCCTTAAAGGGATCCGGCGCCACGGTGAGACTAACCTCCGTGCGTCTCAGCGATAAGAGGGTCTCGAACCAACCTCCAACGTGTTGTCTGTTCCGCTCCTCGAACCGCCCCTTGTTTCCATGGTTGTGTGTGGAATTCACACACACACACACACACACTGCTTCACACACACACACACACACACACATGCACACACACACGCACACACACACTGCTTCACACACACACACACACCTACACACACACACACACACACACACACACACACTGCTTCACACACACGCTCACACACACGCACACACACACATGCTCACACACACACACACACACACACACACACACACACACACACTGCTTCACACACACACCCACACACTGCTTCACACACACGCTCACACACCACACGCACACACACACACACACACACATGCTCACACACACACACACACTGCTTCACACACACACACACACGCACACGCTCACACACACACACACACTGCTTCACACACACACACATTGCTTCACACACACACACACACACACACACGCTCACACACACACACACTGCTTCACACACACACACATTGCTTCACGCACACACACACACACACCACACATGCTCACACACACACACACACTGCTTCACGCACACACACACACACACACACACTGAAGACGCGCTCCTCTTTTTTCTGTCCGTCCTTCCCAAGCTTGCTCCGGCTGCTTTTCTGAGTGCTGATTGGCTGCCTCGTTCAGACACAAACATGTTGTCTCGGCGCTAAATAAAGATATAAAGTGCCTTCAAGTTATGTTCAGTTCCATCCTCTGATGTCTGTCCGTCTGTCCGTCTGTCCCTTCAGTGCCGCAGGTCCTCCAGAGCTGCACCGAGTTCATCGAGAAGCACGGCGTCGTGGACGGCATCTACCGCCTCTCCGGAATCGCCTCCAACATCCAGAAGTTAAGGTAGAGCGGCAGAAGACGTGCAAATGAGTCGGTGATGGAGAGAACGAACCGCTGAACGGGCGAGCAAGGAAACGGACGTCGAAGTGTAACGCCTGTTTGTTCAGCAGCGACCACTTCCTGTCTGGAGCCGGTTAAAACGCACGGGGGGGGGGGGGGGGGGGTTGATTTTATCTCCTGACTGGAAAGCTGCCTGACTTGTTTCACATCTGTCGGTTTGTTGACCCCCCCCCTGCACCTGTTTCCAGGCACGAGTTCGACTCGGAGCAGATCCCCGACCTGACCAAAGACGTTTACGTCCAGGGACATCCACTGCGTGGGCTCGCTGTGCAAGCTCTACTTCAGAGAGCTGCCCAACCCGCTGCTCACCTACCAGCTCTACGAGAAGTTCTCCGTAAGCAAACACACGGACCCGCCCTCCATTTTAGGTTCCGGTGTCTCTGAGGACCCCCGTCCTCCATTTTAGGTTCGGGTGTCTCTGGGGACCCCCGTCCTCCATTTTAGGTTCGGGTGTCTCTGGGGACCCCCGTCCTCCATGTTTTGGGTTCGGGTGTCTCTGGGGACCCCCGTCCTCCATGTTTTGGGTTCGGGTGTCTCTGGGGACCCCCGTCCTCCATGTTTTGGGTTCGGGTGTCTCTGGGGACGCAGACGGGGCGTGGACACGGTGCAGAGTTGAACTTCCACTCTCCCACAACGTGAGGTCATTCTTCACGTTTGTCCTGGAATTTCTCAAAATTGATTTGATCATGAGTCACAGACATTCCTAAAAATCACGTTGCTTGACACCCCCCCCCCCCCCCCCCCCGTGTGACAACAGAGCTATCCCTGAAGGTGAAGTCAATGTTTTCCGGTTGTCATGGCAGCTGAAGAGAGGGAGGGGGAGGCGTGGCTGCAGACTGACCGCCACGCCCGGTGTAGCGGCGTGAGGGGGGGGGCGGTGACGAGTGAATGAGCTTAATGTTGACATTTTGTTTCCCTCTGAAGGACGCTGTGTCGGCAGCGACGGACGAAGAGCGCCTCATTAAAATCCATGATGTCATCCAGCAGCTTCCGCCGCCGCATTACAGGTCGGTGTCGAGGCTCCCTGCCCCCCCCCCCCCATATCGCTGATGTACACTCGCTCTGAGCTGCCTTTTAGGTGTTTCTCTTGTTTGTTTTCTCCGCTGCATCAAACTCAAATGTCGAGGGTGAATTGAATTTCCTTTTGTGAAAGAACCCAAATTATTATTTCTAATTAAACGACTTCCCCTGAGATTTGAGCACATTGTGAAATATCGATGCGCCGAAGAAGCCGCTCCATCGCTCGCCGGAGCCAATTAAAATGTAATAAGTGCATGTTTGATTGATTCCCAGGACCCTGGAGTTCCTCATGAGGCACCTCTCCCGCCTGGCAGCCTTCAGCTACATCACGAACATGCACACCAAGAACCTGGCCATCGTCTGGGCGCCCAACCTGCTGAGGTCAGAGGTCACGATGCTTTTAAACTACTGACGTGAAGTATTTCTCAGACTGTGAAACGGGACGCTCTGAAACATTAGCCTCGCATTAAAGGTGAAGCTTTCCTTCTCCCCGATCGCCTCAGGTCCAAACAGATAGAATCTGCCTGCTTCAGCGGCACGGCGGCGTTCATGGAGGTCCGGATCCAGTCGGTGGTGGTGGAGTTCATCCTCAACCACGCGGACGTTCTCTTCAGCGCCAAGCTCAGCTCGCTAATAAGAGAAGGCGCAGGTACGTGCAGGCGTCGGCCCGTACCGCCACCCGGCCGCCGACCGCTCCCACTCAACCAGACTTGACTTTGACAGGTCACAACTCCTTGTCACGACCCAAATCCTTGCTCGTTGCGTCGCCCTCCACGAAACTTCTGACCCTGGAGGAGGCCCAGGCCAGAACCCAGGCTCAGATCAATTCCCCAGTCACTGAAGACAGCAAGTACATCGAGGTGGGCGAAGGTCCGGCAGCCCTGCAGGGCAAGTTTCACACCGTCATCGAGTTCCCGACGGAGAGGTTTGTCATTTCCACTCTGTCACGAAGACGGTAAACTAGTCATTGAGGCAGAGAGAGAGAGAGAGAGAGAGGCAGACGTGTGCTTTCCAGGTTTGCAGGACATGAACGTGCTTTAATGTTGCCGTGTGGCGCCCTCTGCTGGTTGCTGGAGAGATTGCACGTCGGGTTGTATTGCTCCTGTTCTGGGTGGGAAGTGTTTTACTGGCGGACTGTTTCCATTTCCAAACGACAGATTGGGACTTTTGTCACGGTGTCCAAACGTCTGCCATTTTTGGCCGTTTTTGGCCGTTTCTGTCCGGTTTTGCCGATGCTTGGTGAAACCAGCTGGTCCTTCCTCTTTTCCACCATCGTTTGTAATCACAGGAAGAGGCCTCCTACTAAATCCAAGAAGTCTCCTGTGGGGAGTTGGCGTTCCTTCTTTAACCTCGGCAAGTCTTCTTCCATATCCAAGCGCAAACTGCACCGCAACCCGAGCGAGCCCAACGAGCTGAAGGCCATGGCGCTGGCCGGTGAGTCGCTCCTCCGCAGCCGGACAGACGACGTTATTCGTCACTAAGGCTGAAAGCTCATCGTTTTTGATCGTGTTTTAGGAGGCAGAGGCGACACGGCAACATTGAGGTCGGCCAAAAGTGAAGAGTCGCTCAGTTCCCTGCACAATGTTGAAGGTAATCGTCCCGACCGGCTTCCAGTATCGTACACGAGAGAAACACGTTTCTGATTTCATGCTTCCTTTCTTCAGGAGAGTCCAAGATGTACCGTCCTCGCCGGCCGCGCTCCAGCAGCGATGCTCTGTCGGCGTCCTTTAACGGCGAGCTGCTGGACAACCGGCAACACTGCAACTCCTACGACAACCTGGAGGCCACAGAGGACAGCGAGGGAGACGACGGGCCCATCTGTGTCCCTGCCCTCATCTCGCCTCCCCGCTCGGCCGGCGAAGACGTGGACCTCAGCCCGCCAGACGTCGGCATGGCCTCCTTGGACTTTGACCCCATGTCTTTCCAGTGCAGCGTCCCTGACGCCTCCTATAGTGACTCGCCAGCTGGAGCCGAGGGCTGCGCGGTGAAGAGGACGGCAGGCCTCATCTCTGCCACCGTCCTCGGCAGCTTGACCTCCCCCTTGACCTCCCAGGCCGCTGCAGAGAAGTCAGAAAGCAGGAACGTGAGCTATTCTTCCACTGATAAACCCACTCAGGCAGTGTCTCCTATTCACTGTGGAAAGGCCACTCGTTTGACACCCTGTGCTGCTTCAGAGATGCGGGACAAGCGTCCAGCTGGACAGGCTGTCTCTCCACAGCCATTATCTCCTCCTTCAGCAGCCGAGGACTCCCCCACCCTGATGGGCAGAGTCCTGCTGAGGACAGCCGAGCCATCGCTGTGCGAAGCTTTCCAAATGGAGCTGTACTCGAAGCTGGCAGCGTTTGACAGCGCAGGCAGTCAAGAGTCGAGGGCAGAAGACGGCGTGCGGCCGGCGCCACACGCCAGCAGCCACGGACACCAACGTAAGGAACGTGCGTTTTTATGCAGCCGACGTTCAAGTATATTTGAATGCAACCCTGGCAAAAAGGTCTTGGAGGATGTCCTTTCATTTGTTTCACTTTGTAAAGCAGATCACAGACATGCCACAAAACTGAAGTCTTTTAAAATGGAAACTTTCTGTCTCCAAGAAACACTAAAGCAAATCCAGAAAAAGGTTTGTGGTTGTAACAATTGCAGAGGAAAAAATGATGGGATCGCCCTGTAATGAAATCTGCTCAGTCTGCATGCGTCATTGCATCTTCAATAAATGCACACGTTTACCTTGACAAGGCTCCAACATGCAGAGCTGATCTGGGAGCAGCAATCAGAGAAAGTTTGAGCCACATTGATGGAGTTCTGTTAACGCAGAGCTGGTGCCACAAAGTACGAGTTTTGTGTCTTCAGAATTGACTGATTCCACAAATGTTTCCCTCTGCTTGATTAAAAAAAAAACAATTGTTATTGTTTCCAGGAATCCAGAATTGTGTTTTCTGCATTTATTTTCGTGTTTCTTAGAGCCAGGAAGTTGCCTTTTTAAATGGCTTTGGTTTCGTGGCATGTCTGTGATCTGCTGATTCCAGCGTTGTATTTTCTAAATGAAGCTGCAAGTCATGCGTACATTTTATATGTTTAGTATTTCCGGTCTGCATGGATTTAATAATTGCAATCTCTTGTGACAACAGACAAGCTGGTTGTAATCTGAGTTGCATCTTTTCTTCAACCAATTCTCTCATATTTGCCCTCGCCGAAGGGGAGGCGAGGGTATTGCAATTGGGTTTGTTTGTTTGTTTGTTTGTTTGTCTGTTTGTTTGTTTGTCTGTTTGTTTGTTTGTCTGTCTGTCCGAGCGCATAACTCAAAAACTAGTAACCCAATCGACTTGAAATTTTTACACGCGCAAGGTTCTGTCCGTGGCTCAGTCCTCCCCGAGAATGGCGTTGATCCGGATCTGGATCCAGATTCTAGAATTTATTAAAGGATTCTTTGACATTGCGAGATAGGGCACTTTTTGACATTTTTCTTAATTTCTTCAAAACATATGGCGGTATGCATCTGAAAAAAATCACACATAAGTACTCCTTAAAGGTCTATGACCATGACTAATTTCGGCCGGATCCGGATCACAATCCGGATCTGAGAGCTAATTTTCGTTCTAAAATCTTCATTTTTCAGGAGTCCATCCTGACCTCAATTCTGGAGCTAGAGACTTCAGATGTGGTGTGAACACTCATAGTTCATTCTAGTTTCATATATGTTACAGTTGTAGTTGTATCCTTTCCCGTTCCGGAGCAGCAAGCTAGAGCAGGTTTGGCCCCTCTGATCCGGAAGCCCTGTTTACTGTCTCACAAGATCCAATAGTCTATTGGAGGCGGAGTCTGCAGTCTGATTGTCTTTCTAGTTACTTTTTGACTACAGCTCTCATGCGTCTTTGTGTCCCTGCTAGGTGTCCTAGCATCGAACTCGTCCAAGGACCTTACCTCTCCTCCTGCTGCCCGTCCTCCACCTCCCCCTCCCAAAAATGCTGCCCGCATGTTGGCCCTGGCCCTCGCCGAGTCGGCCCAACAGGTGTCCATCCAGTCCAAGTCCCAGTCTACTGAGCCCCCAACACCAGCGTCCCCTCAGGCGCCGCAGGAACCCACCAACTTCCACGACTTGCCCCATCCACCGCAGTCATACCCCCAGATGTCCCCTGCAGAGGGAGCAGACAGAGGAAGTCCCCCGCCACCTAGCAACGCCGCTCTGACAGTCAACCACGTTTTGCCTTACCTCGCTGCTCCACAAATCAAGCAGCAGCCGTCAGAGCTAACCAGCTCCGGTGATGCCAAATCTTCTACGACGCCACCTGGAGCCCAGCCAGAGACAGACTTGTCTCCACCCAATACTCATCTTTACAAGGACGCCATGCCCCACGGTTCAGCCGGTCAGACATCCCCGACCAGGAAAAGTCCAGAGAGGAAGCCGCCAGTCCATACCGGCTCCTCTAGTAGTCCTCCAGCCACCACTCCAAGCCGCAGCAAAGACTCCAGGGTGCTACCACAGGCTGTTCCTGAGGTGGGTGTCGAGATTTCCTGCAGTTAGCATCGTACAAATCTGTCCGTAAGTCATAAGCAGCCGGTGCGGGAGGTCGAGTGTTCATCGTTGCAGCAACACTCCGCTTTGTGTGAAGGTCTCAAATGTGTTGTGTTCCCCCCCCTCAGGTCAAACCAGAGGAGACTGCATCGCCCCCAATCCTACCAAAACCACCACCGCCGGCTCAGAAGCCCAAAAGACAGGCCATCTCACTTCCCCAGCATCAGACACCAAGTCATCAGCAGAGCCAAGCTCAGGTCGAGCCTCGTCTTCCAGCACAGCCTCAGATCCAGGTCCAACCCCAAACTCAGCCCCTCTCCAAGGCCAGAGCCAGAGTGGCCCCAACGTCCCCCGAGCCTGTAGAGAGGCCTTGGGAGGCCATAAAGCCAGCGGAGCCCTGCATAGAGACCCCAAAGTACCACGACTCATATGGACCTGCACCTCCACCCCCTCCTGTTCGCACCATAGAGAGCAAACTGGCTACAGCAGCACTCGGCCAAAGTGAAGCCTCCAACCATCTCCTGGATGAAGGTCCAGCTCCTGGCCAGCTGGAGGAGGGTCTGCCTCACCGTCCTCTCTCTCCTCGTAGATCCTCCAGCCACCACCCGGCTTACCTTTATCATGCTAAAGCGGAGCCTCCAGGAGCAGCTTACTACCACCAGAGGCCACTTCCTGCGGGCCCACAGGCAGGGCCACATCACTACCGGCCGGAAAGTGTCCCCCCACACCTCTCTTTCACGTCCGAGCCTCAGATACCCTACACTGCACAGATAGACAACAGATACAGCACTTTAGGCCCCAGATCCTACCACCACTCCATCAAGTCCAGAGGAAACCCCCGCAGTGTGTGCGTTTCTCCAGGACCGGGCCATCAGGGCTACAGTCATGACCGAAGCCATGGCTATCCCACCGTCCGCAGAGTGCACTCGCTCCACGTTCCTTCCTCCATCTGCTCAGCGCCGATTCAAAGGACCGAAGTTCCTCCAGACAACGAGATGTTCTTCTGCCACCGGCCGGTTTATCACTGCAAAGCTTACCAGCAGTCCTCACAGGCCGACTACCACGTCACCCAGCTGCAGCCGTACTTTGAGAACGGCCGGGTTCAGTACCGCTACAGTCCGTACGCCGGTTCAACCTCTTCGGAGGCGCCGTACTACGACATCGACCCTTACGCGACCATCAGAGTCCGGCACGTCCACTCCTTGGGCCGAGATCCAGGAGCCGCAGCTGGCCGACAGGGAGGAAAAGCCAGTGGATACCACTGCCTCGCTCGCCATGTTCTTCCACCTGGGAAGGAACACAGTTTTGTGAGCAGGGACATGCCCCCCAGTCACGGAGCAAAAGAAGCCGGTTCTTACATGGCGTGGGACCCAGAGGAGGCAGAAAGGCTCCGGATGCACTCCATTCGCCGAGAGAGCAGGGCAAGACAGAAAATCAAAGGCCCTGTCCTCTCTCAGTACGACAACGTCGGCTTGTTCGGACCCGCGGACATTTCCGGGTATGAAACGCTGCATCTGCGCAGCAGATCTGACCCCGGGAAAGCAGTTCTGATTGCAGCTGAGAGCAAAGATGGCCGATACCTCCCCAGACATATGGTGTCGGACCCCGATGTCCTCATGTACATGGAGACAGACAAGCACGTCCAGGGCGGCACAATGTCCGACAAGCCGGAAGGGCCCACCAAGCAAAGCGGTTCCAAGAAATACCAGTCCTCTCACTCCCTCCCAGCGACTGTGAGCCACGGTCTCGCTCATCAGCAGGACGCCGGTCGAAATGAGGCCAAGTGTGAGACGCAGGGCGGAGACGGGTCTCAGCACTGGCAGCAGGAATATCCCAACAAGCAGAACTTTCTGCCTCAATCTGACCAGCAGAGTAACGCAAAACTGTTGAGCGGCTACCACAATACAGACGAGCAGATATCCTCCCCCAGGGAGCAGCTTTCCCGCTGCAAACCGGAGCGATCCCACAGTCTCCGAGAGCAGCAGCACTACATCCAGGGGACGCCTGAGCTGGACAGAGACTACCCGTATCAGAAGCACGGCACCCAAATGTCACAGTCCCACTACGATAACTTGGACGATTACCACCCTGTCCCTCAGCCCCAGGCACAGGCCCCCGTTCAAACACGCCGTAGCTCCGGGGCGTATCCTGCAGCGCCGTTCACAGCGGGCCACGGCAACAGGGCGTACTCCACCGCACTGGGCCAGGGAGCCTACATCCAGGCTGAGCTGGCCATGCAGAGACCGGCACCGAGCGAAGCATTTAGAGGAGGGGGGGTGGAATGATCTTTAGCGGTTAGAATCTAAGACTGTTGAGCAGCCTCTGCCGGACAGCGGACTGTCAAATCACCAAGGGTCTTATTTTTCTTTTTTTTGCTTCTGTATTTTTAAGTAAATGTAAAGAAAATTATAAGACTTTTTACAGAAAGTCCAGAATGTACCTGGAATTATTTTCCAAGAGATCATATTGTCCTAAATGTAGATGATATATAAGAGAAGGTACTTCTACAAGAGCCACCAAAATGTGAAGTGTGTGTGTATGCATATATATATATATGTATATATCAAGGGGGGGGGGGGGGGGGGGAAAGGGATTTTTAGTTTTGATTTTCTTTTCGGGCGTGGCACTGAGTATCAGTGTCAAGTGGGCTTCAGGTTTGCATTTCAGAAATGCATGCAGTCTATCTCTTACAGAACAGTTCTGCGTAGGTCTGGATGTTGGAGGAGGACCCGTCTCGCCCCCCCATGTGCTCGTATGTTCACCGGTAGAACCAGTCGGGTTTGACGGGAAGCTGCGACGGGTTCCTTTGAGTTCAGCTCCTCGGTGTCACTCGATGTAACTTTGCTACACAAAGATTCTCATGAAACGTTTCAGTCCTTGTTTTTCTTCATTGGAAGTGGGACCAAACAACTTGGCGCAGTTGTTGCACATTTAAGGTAAAGAGGAGGAGGTGGATGGATGCCTGTTGTAACCTTCAGATAGTACTCAGACGTGTAAGAGGGGAAGTCACACTTGTGGTACTTTGAACTGGACTGATTGAATAAAGCTGAAAACATTGTCCTTTCACGGTGAAGTTCATGTTGCTGCTGCTTTTTTTTTGGGGGGGGGGGGGGGGGGGCGTATTGATGAGCCTTAAATTTAGTTCATACAGAACATATTTCCTTTATTGTCCGTTGTCACAATGCACAGAGTATTTCCATGGCTTAATATCGCTTGTTTTGATTGTTGACAGTTCTGGGTTGACAGGTGACCCGGTTTTATATCACCTTTACTGGTTCTGAATTTCAAATAAGACTTTTGGTTCTACAGAATGAAAGAACTGCAGTATGTTTCAAAAGTCTAAATCCAGGTTGTACTCTGTAACTTCAATATCGCTCGCAGGTTTTGCTCCTCTTGCCTTATCTAAAGCCTCTACTTTTACAGATGGGGCATTAAAGTAAGGCACCGTGTACTTGAATGTGAAAACTCTGTCTCAAACTAGACGTATCTAAAGTTAGATATGAAATAAAATTGTTCAGGAATAGTCAGAGTCCATGTCGTCTCTGGATGTGCATGATTTCACTGATGCGCCTCGTTTTGGTTTGGTAAAGCTCCTTACGGAAGGTTACATGTAAATTTGACATGAACTTCTAACTGTGGCATTTTAATGTTATTCAGCTGTCATAGAAATATGAGTAATTTCTCCATCCTTTCGTTTTTCAGTTTAAATCTAAATTGATTGACTAAACTTCAGAGTGGCCTACTAAGACGGTGTTTTTCAAACTTTTGAGCCAATGGACACTTTCTTTCATTGAAAAAGTCCCTCTTTTCTGTCTCAAACAGATGCTGCAGGACAGCGTCCCTCTTTTCTGTCTCAAACAGATGCTGCAGGACAGCGTCCCTCTTTTCTGTCTCAAACAGATGCTGCAGGACAGCGTCCCTCTTTTCTGTCTCAGATGCTGCAGGTATCTGAAGCCATTCTAAAATTGCCCCAGTGGTGGTAGAAATCAAAAATCAAGATCCAATTGAAATCCTTAATTTTATTAATGACGGCTGAATTATTGTACACAATTATGACATCAAGGAAACGCAAAGTCTCTGGTGAATTTATTGATTCAAAGTTTTACACGAGTACATTTATATATTCCCCGGTGAATCATTACTCACCCCCCCCCCCCCCCCCCCCGGAACATAATCAATAATTAGGTCCAGCTCAGACCATGAATCAAGGCGGAGCTTCTAGACGTTCCTCTTGGTGCTGGTGTGTGTGTCCCTCTGCAGGTTGAACTCCAGGCCTCCAGCTGACCTGCTGCCGGGCGGGTCGGTGACCAGAGTCAACTTGTTAAACACTCCTCGACCAAAGTAGTCAGCCACGACAGAGAAGCCGTCGTTAGCGCTGCGCAGCTGCAAAGCACGGGAGAGAAGCAGGCCGTCAGTCGGCGTGTTTTCCTTTAGAAAAGAAAGCATGAACCTGGAGAAGGAAGAACCGTCGCGATGTACGCAGCACAAAGACAAGATATTTAGCACAACTCTGATTCTAAAAAAGGTAGGGTGCTGCGTAACGTGGGGGGGGGGGGGGGCAGCACCCACGCCTTTAACCCGTTCACCCCCGGGGCACCACGCAGGTTGGGTACCTGTCTGTTGAAATGATCGTGCAGGTCACGTTTCTGGTCCTGTGCACGGAGCATGTCCATGACTTTGCGGTTTTCTGGAGTGCACGTTGGGCATTCAGCCTCACTGTCGGCGTAGCTTTCGAAACAGTGTTGGTGAAAGGAGTGGTTGCACAGGAAATGCACCGACGGCAGCTCCAGGGGACTGTTGCACATGTTGCACTTGGTCTTCTGGAAGATCTTGGCGCTGTGTGAACGCATTGGGGAGAGAATGTTTTATATTATACACGGATCTGCTGTCAGACCAGCCCGCAGGCGACGGAGGCTGGAAGGTTCATAGAAACACTGGAGTGACAGAATCCATCCTGGTGAACGTAGCAGCAGCCCAGTGTTGGGTCTCGACCCACCTTACTTTGAGCTCCTGGATCTCCGAGCGGAGGTGAGCGGTTTCCTCACGGTACTGACGGATCTTGCTTTCGTCGCCCTCTATCTGCTGGCTCTCTCTCCGCAGCTTGTTGATCAGGTAGTCCTTGATGACGGACAGAGTGGCTGTCGAGTTGTGGGCCAATGTCTGCACGACTGGGGAGCACAAAAACAAGATCACGGCTGTAACGCAATTAAAACGACTGACTGAGACAGATGTAAAGATTTAAGTGTCACGTGACCAGAATGGCCGACTCACCGAGTAACGGAGGCATCAAGTTGTTTTGGTCGATGTGATGGAGGACCTCACTGATGTAGGCCTTGCAGTCTTCTTCTTTTCTGGCAAAGTATCCGAGCGCCTGCTCCCACAGGCAGCCCTCCTGGTTGCCATAGCGCTTGCAGGCCTCTATGACCTTTCCGTACTCCTCGTTCTGCATGTGGTAGTGCATTATCTGCTGGTACCTGCGCACGCAAACAGAGAGTTCAGGGCTCCTTCCACGCTGAGGTTCAGACTGAACAGAGGAGCTGGTCGCTGCTAGCTGGTCGCTGCTAGCTGATCGCTGCTAGCTGATCGCTGCTAGCTGGTCGCTGCTGGTCGCTGCTAGCTGGTCGCTGCCAGCTGATCGCTGCTAGCTGGTCGCTGCTGGTCGCTGCTAGCTGATCGCTGCTAGCTGGTCGCTGCTAGCTGGTCGCTGCTAGCTGGTCGCTGCTGGTCGCTGCTAGCTGGTCGCTGCTAGCTGGTCGCTGCTAGCTGGTCGCTGCTAGCTGATCGCTGCTAGCTGGTCGCTGCTAGCTGATTACTGCTAGCTGGTCGCTGCCATACTAATCAATAGCAGTGAGTTTGGTGCTGCAGCCGTTTCACGTCACACCCAGAATGCCTTGCGACGTAAACAACATTGGCGGCCCCCAAACAAAACTGACTTTATATCTGGTAAGAAATGATTATATGTTTTTGTCTATGTATTTACGTAGTAGAAGTACATTCTTGTGTTTTAGACCGATTTGTCGAAACAGTCAGGGATGCCTTTACTAGGCCTAATGGTGCGATCAAACAGGGATTTGGCCAGCGTACGTATCCCCCCTGTCTTATGTTCATGAAGGGTTGTACTTAAAGACATAAACATTTACACACAGTACTTCCCACTTTCAGCGCTAACCCGGCTGGCTCGAGGTTTTACCAGCACACCGCTCTGACTTTGGGCTTTGCCTTCACTCTAAACATGAGATGTGATGTAAAGTCTTTTGTGCTCCTTTATCATGTCGAATGGATCGAGTCGTCATCACTTACAGTTTGCCCTTCTCATACAGGTACAGGATGCCTTCTTTGAAGTTGTGCATCTGGCAGAGGACCAAGGCTTTATCAAACACAGTGTTGTCAATCCTCAAAAGGGACACGGCCTCTTCCTGCAGGACCTTCTTCCTCTGGCAATTAAAGAAGCAGCAAAAAGTGGTTTTCTCTTGTCTCACCGTGTCTCGTGTAAACTGTACATTTATGAGAGCAGTAGTCAAGCTAGCGTTGCCGTTTCTGACTCACCTCGGGGTCCTGATCATGGGCCCAGTCCTGAAGCCGGAGCTCCAGCAGTGTGTCATACACACCTTGGGGAGAACGGGGGTCCACCTCAATCATGTGTTCCAGGAAAGCTTTGAGCTCCCGAGGGTTGTTGGCAAATATTGGAATGAACTCTTCAGAGTTTGCCTTGCACTGTAAAAATATCGCCAGTTATTTTATTCATGCGTTTTTTCCGAATAGCTTCGTCCGTTACCGGGTCGCGGGTCGTGCTGGAGCCTATCCCAGCAGTCAATGGGCAAGAGGCGGGGCTACACCCTGGACAAGCCGCCAGTTCATCGCAGGGCCACACACAGACACACAATCATTCACACACACACAATTTAGTGTAACCAATTCAGCTAATTGACATGCTTTTGGTGGTGGGAGGAAGCCGGAGAACCCGGAGGGAACACACGCAGACAGTTTAAGGCAAATGTGTATTTTTACTTTCGCATTTTCAGGTACTCTGTGATATTACAGCGTCACTTTAAAGTGACCGACTGACCTTACTAATCTGGTCTCTATCCAGGCTGCCTCTCTCAGCAGCGTCTCCACTGGGTTGGTAATCGGTGCACAGGCCCTTCAGGAGGAGTGTGGTGCCTTCAGGAACGTGGTGCATCAACGTCTTGCCGTAGCGCTTCATGTTGCTCTCAGCTTGTTCAAACGGGAGACGTCCGATGTATCGCAGCCCTTCCTGATAGTTCTGGAGGGAAGTTCATTTAAAGTTCGGTCTGGATGAAAATGATGCTCCAAAGTCCAAAGTGAACAAAGTATTTTATTTATTACGTGAATGTTCAAGCTACAACACAGAAGTGCTCTGTTTAAGAGTTAAATGTTGAAATAAGATGATAAAATAAAAAATAAGGGACATCCTGGATTCATGTCTTCACTCTTTTTTATTATTTTTTTAATGTATCGGAAGAATAGAATTGGGATCGGTTCAAAATCAAATGACTCGGGACATCCCTAATAAGTACCCTAGGCTTGCTTCAATCAATTTTAGTACCGGTATTTCACGTTATAAGAGATCAAAGTGACAAATTAATTGTCTTACTTTTCGTTTCCCTTCAAACAAACATCACATTTTATATAGAATATCTACAGACACAGATATTCTCCTGAGAAACCCAGAACTCACTTTTTCAGACAACACTCTGTTCAAAAATACCGTAGAATGAATACACAGTGTAAATCCATAAAATAAATATTTATTGGAAATATTTTTACCTTGAGATCTTCCAGCTGGATCTTCAGGTACCATTCATGATGCATGTGTTTCGCAGCCAAGAAAACAGCGTGGCTGTGGTAGCCGGCCTGCCGAAGAACCTTGATGGCAATCTCCACATCAAAGTGGACCTCACTTTCACTGCTCTGTTCAGATAGAGTGGAGCAGGTCAAAGGTCATAGAGCATGAACTTCGTACTTTTACTTTTAGATCTCGCTGTTCACCTTAATGAACTCCTCCAGCTTGGAGCTGTCCTTCAGCTTGGTGTAACAGTTCAGAAGCAGAGTGGTGTGGTCTGCGTTGGCCAGGGACTGCCTGTGCAGGGCCTGCAAATATGCCGTGAGGTTGTGGATCCTCTGAGCATCAAGGAATTTCCTGATCACATAAGATGGCTCCAGTTTCCCAATGGTCCTACGGGAAAATACCGCGATGCATCAACGCGCCAATGTGGGGAGGCGGCCCGGGGAGGCGGTTTCACAAAGCTCGTCAGTTGCCTTAAAGACTCGATTTAAAGTGTTCCCTGACTGTTTGGACAAACCGGTCTAAAAAACAAAACAAAACAATAAAAAAAAAAGAGAGAGAGAGAGAGAGCGAGAGCAACTTCCCTGACCCGCTAGAGTGGAGAAAGCGTTGGTTTATTCATTTAAGAATGAACGGAACAAGGCAAGTATTCCCGTTCTCGTCTCCTAACCGTGGCGGGGGACAGAGCTGAAGCCTGCTTTCCCTCCGGCGCTCCTTTAATAACACGCCAGGCTTGCAGAAGAGATTCATCTCCATCTTCATCTCTGGCTTCTTCCTCACTTTCCCCACGTCTTTGCTGACGCTGTGGGTCAGACTGAACGGAGGAGCTGATCGCTGCTAACATATCGCTGGTATGCTCCACAACAGCAGGGAGCTGGGAACAGTCAGGGATCGCTCTAAAATGTCATATGATCGGGTGTTTTTTTTGTTTAAGAGAGAAGGTGTACAGTAGTCCCTCGATATAATGCGGTTCATCTTCCTCGACTTCGCTGCTTCGCGGAGTTTTAATGCAATTTTTCAGATTTTATTTTTTGCACTTGAACGCGCATTGAAATGGAGCAAGACGAAGGGGCGCGGTCGGAGGAACTGTGAAATACACGCGAGTTGCTATTAATAACTTCTTATGTGTTCAACCTCGTAGGTTGATCATTAAAATTAAATTCGTTATTTCTAAAAGCTATCATGTTTATTTGTTAAGCGTTTGTTTTATAGCGCTCTTATTCTCTGTGTAAAAAGAGGCTTTTATTTTGTAGGAGCCTAAACGTCACGTCCCTTTTGGGTTTCGTTTCTTCCTGTTGATACATGTAGCCGCTGCCGTTCCGCTGTGCTAAGCTATCCAATAAAGCAGCATGAGAGGCTAAAGACAGCACGAGTAGAATATTTGTTCTTCTGCACTCCAAGCGGCTCTTTCCTCGACCTGCACGCCTTAACATTATTAACAGGAAAACGTTTACTGTACGTACTATATATTTATATTTCTCAAACAAATGTTTAGTTCTGAAAACAGGTTTTGATCTTTGGTTTCATTCTATAATACTGAAACAATCTATTCAGATTAATGCCTGCCTGTTAAACGTGTATAAAGTGTGTGTTGAGGGGTTTTACAGCCTTAAAACATTTATGTACATGTATAATAATTGAAAGAAAATAAAGATGACTACATTGCGGATTTCACTTATTGCGGGTTGTTTTTGGAACGTAACCCCCGCGGAACATGAGGGACTACTGTATACCAAGCGCCCCTTCTCATGGAGCCGCAGAAACTCTCGTAAACACGGCTGAAGAGCACCGTTGTAGGATAGTTTACTCAAAGGAAGCCCGGCGGTAGTTCTGTCCTCGGGGACGGGCTTACCGAATGTACTGCTGGATGGCGCCGTCGTGGTCTCCCTTGAGGTAAAGGTGATCACCGTACTGTCTGAAGATCTCAGACAGGCCATCGCTGTCCAGGTGCTGGCTCTTCGCCAGGTTTATAGCCATCACAAACAGGTTCTTCTTAAACAGCATCTGATAAAGGACAAACAAACAAGCGATCCTACCGATTGATCCACATTGTTCTTCGTCACGGACCATCGGACTCACCTCCAGTTTGGTCTGCGTGTCCTTTTCCTGAAGAACAAACATTTTTCCGTCTCTGGTCAGGATATAGAACGAGCCCCACTCCGCCACCACGTCAATGACATCATCGAAAGCGGCGCTGTAAGCGATGAACTTGTTGTCGAGGTCGTAGATGGTGAGAAGCTGTTTCTCTGATGAGGCGTTCTCCCTGCTGCCAAACTCGGTCCTGATGAGAAGTACAGACAGAACCGAAGATTCACCTTCCAGGGGGGCAGAACCGGAGAGAGTCGTCACGACTCTCTCCGGTTCTGCCCCCCCCCCCCCTTCTTCTCCACCTACGTTGTACATATTATGTGTCTTTTTAATTTATTGTTATTTTGCATCAAGTTAGTAATTTAATATTAGTTTTATTTGTATTGTTAAATGTCTGATTTATGTACGAATAACTTTCAACGGAAACAAGACCGCAAGGGCTTTTTAGAAATGCTCCTCTTAGACAGGATGTTTGACTGTACTTGTACTGTAATACATGCTACTGTATGACTGTACTTGTACTGTAATACACACTATTGTTTGACTGTACTTGTGCTGTAATACACACTATTGTTTGACTGTACTTGTACTGTAATACACACTATTGTTTGACTGTACTTGTACTGTAATACATACTACTGGTTGACTGTACTTGTACTGTAATACATACTACTGGTTGACTGTACTTGTACTGTAATACACACTATTGTACACACTATCCCTCAACACTGAAGTCCACGTCGCTAGCATTAGCATCTTGTTTTTGTCTGCTCCTGCTCTGTCTCACTATCCCTTCCCTATCCATCTCCTTGACTCGTCTCCGACCTGCCATTCTCTCTCTCTCTCTCTTCTCTCTCTCTCAACCCAGCCGGCCAGACAGATGGCCGTCCACCATGAGCCTAGGTTCTGTCCAAGGTTTCTGCCCGTTAAAGGGAAGTTTTTCCTTGCCTCCGTTGCTCTTGTGGGTCAAGTTGGGTTCTGTGTTTCCCTGCTAATCCTGTGAAGTGCCTTGAGATGACTTCCTGTTGTGATCTGGTGCTATATAAATAAAACTGAATTGAATTGAATTGAATTATTGTTTGACTGTACTTGTACTGCAATACACACTATTGTTTGACTGTACTTGTACTGTAATACACACTATTGTTTGACTGTACTTGTACTGTAATACATACTACTGGTTGACTGTACTTGTACTGTAATACATACTACTGGTTGACTGTACTTGTACTGTAATACATACTACTGGTTGACTGTACTTGTACTGTAATACATACTACTGTTCGACTGTACTGGAACTGCTTTCTGCTGCCATCAGCTTAAGTATCAATACGTTTGCTACTTACATAAATGAGTAATCCTTCTGCATCAGGCGTACAATCTACATTTATTTGTATATTCACTCTTTTCAATCACTTTTTGCCCATCTGAACCTAAGTCCCCTACAAATATGAATAATATAAAAAAATAAAATAATATAATAAATAAATTAAAGAACCCCAACATATTGTTGCCAAGTATTTTCACTGAAATCCAATGTGATGGTTGAGTTTCTGAAGAAGTGCTATGGATAGTGACTCTGTTCATGTTTTACTTTCTAATGAATACTCACCACCGGTTTTTTATCCCCACAAACCTGAATACACGTTTGTGTTTTTTACTCAACGCTCACTCACTTGTTGGGTGACTTTGCATCCCTGATGAGCAGAAACAGATACCCCCGCTGCCAGCGGGCCAGCAGCTTCTGTCCATCGAACGCGAAGCAGGGACCTCGCTCATCAGGCTGGTACAAATACACACATTCATCGCCAGCAACGATGAATTGGGAATCCTGTGAGGGGTCTGCCAGGGAGGAGCAACGCAGGGCACATCCATGCGTGTCCAGCTCTACTTGAGGATACTCCTTGATGGACAGGGTGTAGCACTGCAGAAGAGACAAGACGACAGCGGATCGAAGTTCACAAGATCACAAACGAAACTGGAAGAGCTGAGAGCCCGAAGACGAGTCTTACATGAACTTTCTCCAGAGTGGCAACAAACAGATGCGTAACCTTCGCCACTTGGCGAAAAGCAAGGCCGGTGACGGGAACGGTTCCCTCGTGCAGCGTCAGCGTTTTACTGTGACGATCTCTGGTGATGTCACCTTTGGTCAAAACCACACTGCCATCTGTAAAGCCTATAAAGAACGGAATCCAGTTTCAACGGGGAAGAGAAAGTTCAACGTTCATCGTGTTAGTCGCATAAAGTGATGAAAATAAATATTTTAGGTGCAATGGAATTGCACCTAAGATGAAAATCTCAGACCCCTCCAGAATTTCTAAGTAGAACTTCCAAAATGGCAGAGTTCTCAAATACTTCCTTTCATCACTGCAGCAACGAGAGCCAACGGGAGCCAACGGGCCGACAGCAGATCCTCTCTGTGCATCTTACCGATGGCCATGAAGTTGAGGTTTTCGTGCACGCTCAGGCAAGACACTTCGGTTGGTTTGTTGCCAGGAATGGCAGGAAAGATCCTGGTGCAGAGCGGATTCCCACTGTCCCGCTTGTCAAGGTTCCAGACCTTTACCTGAAAAGAACGGAAATGATTTTAAATGTATTCTAAACGGTCTGACCTTCCTGCTTTAGGCTTCTCTGAAGATCTACACTTACTAGAGGGTTGATTCCATGTTCGTCTTCGCCCACCGATACGAGGATGCTGTGCTGCTTCAGCTGGTAGAGGTGAGTCACCTGAAGCTTGTAGGCCTGAAAGCATGTCAGCTGCAGGGAGCGCGTTAAAAGCCAGATTCGGCCATCAATATGTAACATCCTGCAGGTTAAGGATGATTACACGACTCCGTAAGAGCAGAACATTGTGAACCAAGTTTTTGTTTATTTGTTGAATACATAAACAACCCCTTGATAATGAAATCGTGACCGGTCCTCTAGCGCCTCCATCAGGCTAACCTTTGGAATGAGTTCATTATTAGAAGCAATTTATCTTCAAAGAAAACAAATATATCAAAACTTATGACGTTGATTTGAATGACTATTTCTAGTTACTGACTTTATAAACTATCGTGGCTCCATTGATCATCTACCGAACAATGAAGCTGGAACGGCCTCATGACCTCCGACCTTCTGGAGCAGATGTTATATACAAGATGGGGAAGAGAGGAAGATCTGTCTTTAGGATGGAAGCAGGAAGTAAAAGAGCAGAGAGATGAAGCAACGCTGCAGCAGAATCATGGAGTCTAAACGGTTTGAGCTGAATCACTCGATTAACAGAGAAAATAAGACATTCATCGTGTTTCCAGCTCGTTGCTCGATGATTCTCTGACACGAAACACTAGAAACACAATCTGCACCAGTAAACAGACCAATAAACACAATCTGCACCAGTAAACAGACCAATAAACACAATCTGCACCAGTAAACAGACCAATAAACACAATCTGCACCAGTAAACAGATCAATAAACACAATCTGCGCCAGTAAACAGACCAATAAACACAATCTGCATCAGTAAACAGATCAATAAACACAATCTGCACCAGTAAACAGATCAATAAACGCAATCTGCACCAGTAAACAGATCAATAAACACAATCTGCGCCAGTAAACAGATCAATAAACGCAATCTGCACCAGTAAACAGACCAATAAACACAATCTGCACCAGTAAACAGACCAATAAACGCAATCTGCGCCAGTAAACAGATCAATAAACACAATCTGCACCAGTAAACAGATCAATAAACGCAATCTGCACCAGTAAACAGACCAATAAACACAATCTGCACCAGTAAACAGATCAATAAACACAATCTGCACCAGTAAACAGATCAATAAACACAATCTGCACCAGTAAACAGACCAATAAACACAATCTGCACCAGTAAACAGACCAATAAACACAATCTGCACCAGTAAACAGATCAATAAACACAATCTGCACCAGTAAACAGATCAATAAACGCAATCTGCGCCGCCCCAGCAGCGCGTCACTTCCCACCGACGGACCCCGTTTCCGGGATCAGGCATCTTCTCCTTGCTCTGGTCAGATACTGCAGCAGAAATGAGCCGCTGCTAGCATCAGCAGTGTAGCTTCGATGGCTAGCTGCAGTAGCTAACAGTCATAGCGCGTTTAAAGGATATCTCCCAGAACCACGTGACCGCGGCCGGAGTCACAGGTGGATATTCCGCCCGGAAGCGCAAAGTCCTTCCCGTGATCGACGGGATCCTTCACCGCGTCTCTGTCAAAGAAGACGAACTTCCTCCACTGCAAGAAGGCTGCCATCTTCTCCGCGCTAGCGCAGAGGCGTGGTCAAGGCGTTGTCACGTGACAAGGGAGTCACGTGAGCGCTCCGTCATGAGACAGTCATGTGAGCGGTCCGTCGTTCTTCTCCCTCCGCCAACGTGGGAACCAAAGTCAATACAAACGTCAGATGACGTCACGACGCACAGGCCTGCTGCGGACCCTGCAGTGCATCCGGGTCTGCAGCATCACGGTCCGCATATATTCTGTTGCTGTTTCTTTTATTAATTGTCTTTATATTTACTCGTGTATTTCCTATTCATTGTGGCACTCCTTGTCTCGCTGGTCCTCTGGGTCCACCACGCCCTCTGCTGGTGCGGGGCGGTGAAGCATGTAATCCCCATACTTGTGATTGTAACAGTGAAATTCAAACCTGCAGACGGAGACAGAAAGAGGGACAAACAGAGGGAGAGAGAGCACAAGACTACGGGGGAGAGAGAGAGAGATTACTGACATATATTTATAACATGGATAACCAGATAAAGAGGGAGGAGCTCAGTGTGTCATGATGTTAAGCCACCAGTGCTGGCCTATGACAGCATATTGATTATTGTATTGATCAACTATAAGCTTTGTTAAAAAGGAAAGTCTTTAATCTACTCTTGAACATAGAGATGGTGTCTGTCTCACGAACCAATCAGGAAGCTGATTCCACAATAAAGGAGCTTGATAACTGAAAGCTCCGCCCCCCTGTCTGCTCTTGGAAATGTTTGGAACCAAGAGCAGGCCAGCATTTTGGGACCGCAGGGTTTTGCGGTCAACAGTGAAATTGCAAGTAGGTCAGACCTTATCAATCATCTCGATCAGCAGAAAGACTTAAACAGGGTATAAGGGTATTATACTGTCTCTTAAAAGGTTAAATGTGTAATCTGTACGAAATGTCCAGTTAACTGTGGCTGTCCATTCAGTCCCAATCCATTTGCAAATCTTCCTCCTAACTCTCTTCGTTGTATTCCCCCTCCCCCTTGGAGAAATGAACAACTGGAAGACCTTTGGAGAACGACCGTTACCTGATATAATAATAATAATAATGCTTGATTTTATATAGCGCTTTTCCTGGCTTCACATTGTGCATTATTCATTCACTCCATACTTGGTGGTGGTGAAGCTACTAGCCACAGCTGCCCCGGGGCAGACTGACAGGAGCGAGGCTGCCGGTTTGCGCCATCGGTTCTCCTGACCACCACCAACATTCACACAGGCAATGTGGGTGAAGTGTCTTGCCCAAGGACACATGTGCCAGAGCCGGGAATCGAACCGCCAACCTCTCGATCACAGGACGACCCGCTCAAGCCATCGTCTGGTACATCAAAAAATGAGCCAGGAAAAAGTGCCTGAATTGGAGAACTCCTCACTGATCTGCATCAAGTAGGACAACTCCACTTGAAGTACTTCTCCCAGGAAAATGTATCGAAGCAAAATATTTTCACACAACAGTAGTTGACAGAATTTTAATGAGTTTTCAAGAAGTAATTGTTGCATCAGCACAAAGTGTTATGACATAAGAGTTATGGGTGTGACGGGTTACGATGAAGTGGGTGGATGCTAATGGATCCCTGACTCGGCAGAGTTTCCAGCAAGGCAAGACTGGGCTGTGGAAACCAAGACAAACCTGCCATTATGATCTAACCAGAAATGAACATGTACAAATGATCAAAGGGAGATTGCTATAAACTCTCCTTCAGAAAAACAAGGCATCAACTACATTCCGGTAAAGGGTACACAATCTTATACTCATACATATCCAGTAATATATTTTATTTACTTTTATTCAGCTATACCTAGAAAAAGGAACTGTAATAAATAAACTTAAGCATCCAATTGTTCTATCTACCTGTTTTATTCCTCAACAGACCACTTTTACTGCAAAAGAAAAACAAAAAGCAAATCGAGGGCAGCTATAGTTCTAGCTCTCAAGATTCTCTCATTTATTCTTCTCACGATTATTCATTTCCTGTGGAATAAAATCTTCACACATTTCCATAGTTCACAGCACAGCAGGTATCCTGTCATCAGAGCTATTGTTTGTAATGAGCTATGCACCAAAGGAACAGTATATCATCGTAGCATACATACAGTACAATCAAGACTGAATTAGAAAAATACAGGTACAAAATGATTACATTCAAGAAGACAGTCATTAGGTAGCTAGAAGGTCTAGATAGAAAAAGCCAGGGGGAAATGACCGGTGCATGTGTGGATTTCCTATGGGCTATTATTGTTTGTGTGTGTATATATATATGTATATACGCACACACACATACGTATATTATGACAAGCTGTTTAGGAAATTATTATATATATATATAATGTGAAATTTGAGAATATGAACGATTGCTGATATATATGGAACGATCACTGATATATATGGAACAATCGCCGATATATATATTGAACGATCGCTGATATATATGGAACGATCGCTGATATATATGGAACGATCGCCAATATATATGGAACGATCACTGATATATATGGAACAATTGCCGATATATATATGGAACGATCGCTGATATATATGGAACGATCGCCGATATATATATGGAACGATCGCCGGTATATATGGAACGAGCGCCGATATATATGGAATGAACGCTGATATATATGGAACGATCGCCGATATATATGGAATGAACGCTGATATATATGGAACGATCGCCGATATATATATGGAACGATCGCTGATATATATGGAACGATCGCCGATATATATATGGAACGATCGCTGATATATATGGAACGATCGCCGATATATATATATGGAACGATCGCTGATATATATGGCACGATCGCTGACATCATCACGGCGCTGATGCCATCTTGTGTTTTAGGTCCTTAATAGACGTGGGTCACTATGAGCGAGTCAGCTCGATATCTCGTGTCCGCAATCCTCGATAAAGAGGAGTGAATTAACGCCCTGGCCGATGCGTGTACCACGGGCCAAAAAATACTTGTAACTATATTCAAAACTGTTCTCCAGATGAAGAGTTTATTCTCTCTTGGCAGACTAATACGTAACTGAAGAGTGGTCAGGGGCCGTCTACAAAGTGCAACACCGCATAAAAATGAAGTTATTGAATATTCTTTAAAACAATCAGGACGATTGTTCATTAATAGTGAAGTTATATTATATATGTTTGTACAACTCCTTGCAGCGTTGCACTTTGTAGACGGTCCCTAACCACTCGTCTCACAGCCGTCCACACAGAGACCACTGTAATGTGTCCAACTATGAGGACAACTCATTCTGATCTCACTACGGTTAGAAAGAGCCCTCGTTTGTGTTTGAACAATGTGTCATATTTGAATTATTAATCCGGAAAGTGCAAATCTGTCAATATCTTCCCAACTTTAGTGAACTAGTTCAGTTGTGTATTCGTATTCCACGATGAAAGAGAATAAACTCTTCATCTATGTGTTGTGAGATGTGCCTCGCTCCTGTATTAAGATAGGCAGCAAAGTGCGTGAATGCGAGTGCGGTTTAAGCGCGTGCCCCTCCCCCGGTGCGCGTGTGAGAGAGAGGGTGAGGTAAAGCCTCATCTCTTCAGCTAGTTTGGCGTGTCCCTTTAGCATTGCTACACTTTCGTTTTGTTCACCAGCGTGAAGTCGGGGAGTTAACCCCAGAGGAAGAAGCCGACTTCGGCCCTGGAGAGGGGAGATCTCCCCGGTGTCCCCCAACCACGGTTCAGAGACAAGAACCGGAAGGGGTTAACATATAGAAGTATTAAATACAGTTACCAGTACACATTCACCAGGCATTAACTCCTCATTATTGAGGATTGCTGACACTATCAATATCAATATATATCAGTGTTCGTTCCATATTCTTACATTTCACACATATATATATAATAATTTCCTGAACGTCTTTGCATAGTATATGTATATTTGTGTGTATATATCCACACACACACAGATATATCGGGTAGACATTTCTTCAAACACCATTATTTTGGTTCGGTACATAAGGTGCAAATACTGTATATTAAGAAGAACATCGAGTGGTGCCATTTCTTTGCATTTCATTCCAACTGTGGGCTAAAAACAAATAATTCCTGTTGGACACGTGATGAATTGTGCTGATATTATTACCTGGACATAGAAAATGCAGTACAACTGTTATACTAGCTTTCTTAAAAGAAGGAAAAAAATGATTTCCATTCTACCTTTACTTTTTCAAATATTAATAAACTCTTGCCAACGTGCATATATATATATTTTGGGGAAGACAATTTATTTGTCTTGCAAAGCACACTAATGTCCACCAGTGGAATAACTATACAACTTGGATGACATAATTCTTAACTTCTTTTGTATCTAAAAAGATACAGTTTACTAGGATCTCTTAGTAAGATTACCAAAGAATACGATGGTTCACTGTGAAATTTGTTGCATGTACTGCATTACTGTGCAGTATTATTACCATGTAATAATGTCTTGATTTAGAAATAATTGTGCATGAAAAGGATTTGTCTGTCCACTTGCTATGTATCCAAAAACCTTCCAAATCTTGTCACCTCAGGAAAAGAAACAATTTCAAAAAGAGTCTAAACACATGCAATTTAGCAGAACAAATATCATACAGAAAATAGAGTACTGTTAGAGATGTGATTGAGTCTAAAACGTTAAAACAAAGTATTAGTCTACACAAACAAACAGACGGGTTCTGGTGAGGGAGGTGAGCAGCGCTTCAAGGTACCACCGACCCTTGGGAAGACAACAAACCTGCAGCCGAGCCACACGAATCCTTATTTTGGCCTCATTACTACAGCCGGTAAACCGTAAACACAAATATGGCCGAGCCAGAGGCCTTGAAATGGAATGATTTTGACCAACCTTTGCGAAACAAAGTCAAAAAGAAAGAAAACAAAGTTATATCGAACTATAAATACTCTGTGATTTTTTAAATCCACTCAGTGATTACATGTGGCCTCTGAATGAATATTACTTGCCAATAAAATCTCAAAAAGCTGATACAAAACAAAACTTTAAAGAAAACTTAAATGCCATGTCTCCATTAGCTCACAGAAAGACAACAGTATAGGGTGGTCGAATCCAACATATAAAATAAACCTAAAAAAGCAATATGCGTTTCCCCCCAAAATTGCTTGTTTTAATTTTCAGACATCGTATACAGCAGGGGTCACCGACCTTTCTGAAGCCGAGGGCTACTATCTGGGCACCGATTCATGCAAAGGGCTACCAGTTTGATACACACTTCTGAAATAAAACATCTGCTCAATGTACCATTAATCATTAATGATATTAATCTATGTAAATACACTGATCATGTTTAATGATTACTCACACTAATTATTAACGTTTTAACAAGGTAGGGGACAGATTTGACTTGTTCAGAAGTCTTTTATTTTATACAAACTCTTGAGAAACCATGGCTCGCGGGCACCTCGGCGCCCGTGGGCACCGCGTTGGTGACCCCTGGTATACAACAATTGAAAGAAAAAACAAAGACCAACAAAGACAAACTCCTGGAGGTTAAACGTCTCCCGTGGGCAATGTGGCAATGCAAAGCCAGTTTCTCAGGGATTCAGTTGTCAGTGTCATGGTCAGAGCCCACGCAGTTTAAGAGCATGGTCAGAGCCCACGCAGCTTAAATTCGTGGTCAGAGCCCACGCAGCTTCAGCGCATGGTCAGAGCCCACGCAGCTTAAATTCGTGGTCAGAGCCCACGCAGTTTAAGAGCATGGTCAGAGCCCACGCAGTTTAAGAGCATGGTCAGAGCCCACGCAGTTTAAGAGCACGGTCAGAGCCCACGCAGCTTCAGCGCATGGTCAGAGCCCACGCAGCTTCAGCGCATGGTCAGAGCCCACGCAGCTTCAGCGCATGGTCAGAGCCCACGCAGCTTCAGCGCATGGTCAGAGCCCACGCAGCTTAAATTCGTGGTCAGAGCCTATACGCAGTGCATTGCCATCTGTCCATTTTCTTTTGGTCTCCAAATGAGGTGTGGTCAGCAGCTTTGTTTATCAATGCTATCGAGATCCCTGCTATTTAAAGGACACATCATATCAGCCTACATACACAGCGTCACAACGCATGTTTACCAGCATTGAACCAACAACCTGAACATATCACGGTCTGATTTAGACACGTGCAAACTCACTGCAACTCTACAGGTCAATTATGATTGATGTTTACATTTTCATCAACTTTCTCCCTTTTTTTGGGGGGGGGGGGGGTTTAGTTAATAGCACAGCTAAAAGTGACAGGAAATGCTGTTCGATGCCTGCTGTGAGCGCCATGAGGTCTCTGTAAATAGGGTACATGACTCCACTGTGCCGTCTGTGCCCCATACTTCACCTTTCTAATCTAACTGACCTATCGGGGTGCTTTATGGTAGAAGAACAAAGAACGTTAATTAGCATTGTAATTAATATAATTAATTGTCGGCATGTTGGGAGATTTCAGTTTAGTTTGAGTGAAATGAGTGATGCTGTGACTAATCATTTGGTGTAAGTGCACTAAGGTTTTAAAACCAATATTTGAACGTTTTCGTTCATATTACACCCAACAACTCGTTGAAGCGTATGGCTTACTTCAGTAAGGTATAAAACACTAACCTGTGGAGACAAGGCATTGCATTATCCTCCCAATAGCAACTTAAACTTCACCTACAAATTAGTGGAGAGTTTACGCAATACAAAGAAGAACACCTATAAGGTTACACATGTGGAACAAACCTTTCTAATTCCTACTGAAATTGTGATAAGATCAAGTATTGACTTAATATCAAAGGTTATGCTGACTTTAGAACTGTGATAGCATTTAGCAAGAAGCTGATTGAGGTTGAAAAATCAGGTGGTAGGTTAAGGTGATATTCACTTTAATACAACCTCAAGAAGCAGTTTTTAACGATGTATAATGACCTACTACTTCGTAGGCCTGACAGCAACACTGTGAACTTACTACCTAAGCTTAAGGAAAGACTTCCCCAGGTATTATTATCGTAAGTTCAGGGGTTTGCAAAGGTTTACTTTTACACAATCAGTCTAACATGATCATTTGTAGCTACCACATACCGTTTTAAAGTAGCATTAAAAAACATTAAACTTTGTAGTACACTACATTAGTGTACCACGTGGAAACGCGAAGCAACTAGTTGGTAATAGAAGTCGATCCATTCTGATCTTTTACCCTGGTTTAAGTCATTTTGGGCTGAAGCTTGAAGGAGATAAGAGTTATTTAAATACAGAGGTATTCTACCAGAGGTGGAGAGAGCTCTTCAGTAGGTGTGCATGTGAGGTAAAAAGTTAAGAAAAATCTGTGTTCATCTATAAAACAAATTCAGTGTTGGGTTGTTTCCCTACAAATGCTATTTTTCAATGTTAAGACATTAAAAATGGCATCGATTCAACAAAATGGTGTACAATAAACCCATGATAAACACCTCTATAAGGGAAACCATGCACCGGGGGAAGGCTTGGTTCTTCCACAGGACCTACAGAGAACATCTATGGGGAAATGCGACAATTTCAGAAATGCATGCTCCCTCTAACCAAAAAAAGGCTTTGAGGAAAACACTGAGATAGCGAGGAGCAGGGTGGAGAAGGAGGAGGGACTCTCAGCTCCACCCTGAACCCGAGCTCAAGCAAATTCACCACATGGTGAAGGTGTCCCCAAAGCTTCCTGATCAAGTCTCCCTTTAATGTGGGGGGGTCACCACTGAGAAATAAAAACCACACTGCCAATGTCCATGTTGTGGCTCCTCATTGATCGGCACAGGAAATGAGGACTGGAGTCGGGGCAAGGTCTTTCTTCTGACTCTCTGCCAAGCTTCTCCCACCTCTGAAACAAGACATTAAAGAAGACTTAAATTATGTTCACACTTTTAAACTAGCCAGTGTCCTTTTGAAATTGAAGTACATGGAGACTATCATCAAAAGATTTATAGTCACATCTCAAAGCAAAATATTGCTCACATGCTTGCTCATATCTCGGAACACTCATAAGTAGGGATGTCCCAATCAGGTTTTTTTGTCCCTGAGTCCGAGTCATTTGATCTTGAACCGATACCGAGTCCCGATCTGATACTAATATAATACATTAAAAAGAAATAAAGACGAGTGAAGAAACAGACAAGTGAACAAACATAAGGTTTTCGTCCTGGCCGTGGAACTGTAGACCAGCTCTACACCCTCGGCAGGGTCCTTGAGGGTGCATGGGAGTCCGTCCAACCAGTCCACATGTGTTTTGTGGATTTGGAGAAGGCATTAAATAGGCTTTAACGAAACACGGCTCGTAACGAAAATAAATAGGCCTTTAACAAAACACGGCTCGTAACAAAAAAAAAAAAAAATAGCAGTAAACAGTAGCCTACCAAAAAAGTAATCGGTCACTATCTTCTATCCTGTGCACTGAAACCATTGAAGTAATCTCTTTCGGTGTCGGAGTTGAATAGCCTCAGAATTGAGGTACCGGTATATATAGAGTCAGAGACTCTTCACACCCTGGACACAACTTGTGCAACCTGTTGCCCTCAGGACGGCGCGACAGGTTGCACAAGAGCAGGACCAACAGACTCAGGGAGCCATCAGCACTCTGAACAACAATCAGGACGAAACAGGACTACTACTCACCATGTGCAATAACAAATGTATACTACTACTATAAGCAAAGTACTGGACAATCTCACTGCATGCACTGTTTTATCACTTTAAATTTGTGTCGTTTTAGTCAGTATTACTTTAATTTGTTATGAATTGAATTTTATGCTGTTACTAATCTAATTGTGTGGCCACTATACAAGGACAATAAAGGCTTTCTATTCTATTCTACTCTAACGGTTCACATGGAGGTATCTGCGTGTTCGGTTCGGTTCGCAATCTTAGCGCTCCGTGCGGAACTAAAGTCCTGGGCAAGTTTCCGCTCTGACGCCTCTGCGTGTCGGACACTATTGACTGAGGGGGAGGTGAGCTAGTAGCTCGTAGGCATGACAAATTGCATCATGGCACAACCCCAGTACAACACATAGCAAAACTAGCAAAGCATTAGCTCTGTATTCCAGCTAGTGAGTGGGTTTTCTCCACTGCTGGAGATGTTGTCACGGCAACCAGATCTGTGCTTTCTACAGGATGTAGAATGTGGCTAAGTTAATCTTTCTAGCCAAAACCTTTAAGCTTGAATAGTTGGATTTGTCATATTCAGGCTGTTACTGCAAAGTGTTCAACGTTTACAGTTTTAACTTGCTTATTTTTAATTTTATTAATATTTTTAAAATGTTACAATACAATAGTTTTATAAACTCAGTCTAATTTATTTGAAATATTACCCAAATGGTTATTTTTATTTATTTATTTAAGGTATTTTCTTTCTGCGTTTTCTGTACCGAACATTAACCGAACCGAGCACCTCAAGAAACTGAACCGAACAGAAATACAATTTTAGTGTACCGTTACACCACTAATATATATATATATATATATATATAAAAATGTGTAATGCATATCTACAGAAAGTGCATTCCCACCTGTGAACGTTCTCCATGGCCGCTACCTCAGCGAGGGCTACCAGGCTGAAGAAAGTCGGTAGCTCTTGGGGTACAGTACTCATCTCTGCCTCATCTGCTGTCGGATTACTGTAGCGCCCTTTTTCATTGCATAAATCTTGTTGGGATAATGGCTTCTTATCCTGTTCCTGGTTAAAGTCCAGCGTTTTTTCCACTGTATCAACAAAAGTGCAACATTAAACAATAAGAATTAATATTATAATAGTAGAGCGTTAAATTTGCATTTCTTCATAAAGACCAGTAAACAAGAACAACAGTCATTTCACAAAAAACAATCACCTGACCCATGCAAAAAGTTGAAACATGCTAATGAAAAGATATCCATCCAACCATCCATCCTATTGTAGATGAGACGACCTCAATCGTCTCGTCTACAGCGGCTTTACCTGCCTCGCGGGTCACGGGTAGAAGATATTCAGTCACATTAAAATTATACTTACATGGAAAATTAACAAAATGTTTAGACAAATAAAGATATTATAAAATGCAGCGCTACATATTGTGATTAATTTATATGAAAAGTTGATAAAGACTCCTTGTTACAAAAGGAGCACCTTCAGAATAACCATGGAAAAGATCAAAAGACTCCAAGGGCTGGAGAGATGTGGACTAAAAAACATCCCGATTGTGGCTCAGAGTTACGATGGTGATTTAGCAGAAATCGTTCTTTCACAGAAACAAACGCACCCCACACTCACAGCCCTCGCCATCGCCAAGGAAACAATCCTCGTTAACTGGAAGAATAAACAGTCTTTAAACATCAACCAACCTCATAGAACACACATCAATGGAGAAAATCTCTGCCTCCAAAAAAATAAATAAAAAACATTTGAAATATTTTACAGAAAGTTGGTCTCCTTTTATTAAATCATTAAATATAAATATTGCAATCTGATTCTGCCTGATGGCAAAAGCCACCACAGCGATGTAAGTGATGATGCTGCTTACATTTTTTTTTTTTTTTGCATGACTCATCTTGTTTCTGTTTTCATTTAGGAACCCGGTTTCTGTCTCCAGGACCGAGTGGACCTCAGAAGTACATCACCTCCCAGCCATTCTAACGTTCTATGTTTCAGCTCCAGTCTCCAGCTCAATGTTCTTCACACAAGGATGGTTGATCTCTGGGGCTGTTGCATGCTGGGCTAACTCTTCAGGGGCTGTCCCCGTGGCTTGATATACGCGGCCTGGCCCCTCTGGTCTCTGCCGGGTGGCGCATGCTTCCCGGGCGGCCCCCGGTGTTCCCCTGGGTTGCTGTGCCAGGGTGCTGGCCCATGCGTTCGGGATGGCACTGAGCTGGCGCAGTCTGTCACTCCTCCCCTGGTGGTAGCGGCCCGGGTCCGGCTGGTCACCTAGGCGTGGCCGTTGCCCCCTCACACCCCCTCACCTCCCCTCCCTCCTCGCTGACCTCTCTCCCCCACTCTCCCCGTTCCCCGCTCGCCCTCTGCTCCTTGGTCCCATCTCCTGTCCTGCTCCCCCTCTCCCCTCTCCCTTCTCCTTCGCCTCCTCTTCCCTCCCCTCGTGGTCTCCCCTTTCCCCCTTCTCCCCGCCTCTCCTCTTCCGGCATCCTGCCTCCCACCGGGGCCTCGCGGCTCCCTCCTTCCTGGGGACTGGTTTATGGGGGCTGGGTGGGAGGCGTCAGGGGCGGTGCTCGACCCTGGCCCTGTGCATGGTTGGGCCCTCTGGCACCTGTGGGTGGGATGGTTGATGTTGGGGGCACTATGGTCGGGCTCCCTCCTCCCCCCCGCCTGGTTGGGGGGGAGGAGTGCTAATCCTCCCTGCGCGCACTCTGACAATCAGGGCGCCACTGCCAACTGCTTGATTGGATGTGCAATTACACTTTACTCTCGTAAGGCAAAAAAACATTTTCTCCGCGGTCACAGCGCCCCCCCTGACATCGCACCGCGCCCCACCATTTGAGAACCACTGATTTAAAGCAAAAGAAATTCATCAACAGATGACAAATTAAACTGTAGAAATGAGCCAATGATAAAGTAGTAATGCACACACACACACACGCACACAAAGACTCCAATCAGTATTTTAAAGTTTTTCTTCAATAAATATAATATATTTATATTGTATAACTTTAGACTCCTTCGGAAACACTTTCTGATTCATCAAACACTCATTCTTCACTCACCCTCAACTGGAGACGCACTGCAATCAGCCGTACGCAACAAGTGTGTGATCTTGGTCTTCCGAGCCTTCCTCTTCTGGCTACCAACCAATAGCTCCATACTAGTGGCGCCGTGCACATCCGGGCACATTGTGGTAATAGGGGCGACTGATTTGGCTTGTGCAGCTGAATCCAGCATGCTGGAATCTCTCTGTACCCCTGCTGGGGAGAGAAGGTTGAGAATGAGCACGTTGGCTCCAGCTTCATTCTTTTGTTTCGTCTGACTGGCACTGAAAGAGACGACAGTAGATCATCTGCACATAGGGCTCAATGGCTAACTATACATTTGTCTTATGTATAAATCATTTAAATACAAATCCAGATGGTGATCACTGGAATGTGTAAGTGTAGTACATAAAACAGTACAGAGTACACAGCTTTTTTGTAAACTCAAAATGTAGTCTGTTTTTTGATACTCTGTGTTAAATAATATCAGTTTTATCAAAAGCGTGGTAATAATTACCTGTTAAATGAGCATAGAACATAGTAACACTACAAACCTTACTGTTTGGGGCATTATTGAGACTTTCTTACTGTATTATGATGCATCATAAAACACTTAAGACATATTTATATACAGTCATTAAACAGCTAATATAAACATTATACCGTAAATGTGATTTATAATAAAGTTTAGGTATGCAATAATCATTTATAATTCAGTGAATATACCTACACCCTCCAAAACAAACGTTAATACCCAATTGTGTCAGTAAAGATTCACAGTATGCTACAATGGTCCATGCAGAATCATGTCATCATTCCACTTGTTGAGTAATGTAAATGTTGTGTTCCACTACAATCAAGACACAATGGACACACAAGGTACAGAAAACGTTTGATCGAGTCACAATAAAAAATAAAAACCCTGACTGTGGGAGACGTGTGTGTGCTATATTACGCTACACACAAACTAGTAAATACCTATGAAAACAACTGCTTTATAATTACTCCAGTTCACCTTTGTCCTCTGCACCTGGCTTCTCATTTTTCTTTTTGTGCTTCCTAACAATCTTGTGGAATGAAGTCTTTTTCTGAGATGGAGATGGGCCTGACCAAAAAACAAAGGAAAAAGAGCATGACAATGCTGTTATGGAGTCAATGATTGTGTTGCAAAGAGAGAACGAGTTCTAAGCACATTACTCTAAAAACAGAACCAATGTGGGCCATCATTGAGACCAGGAGTTAAAAGAGGGAGATATTGTGGACTTTGTTCTTACGTTTTGTGGCTTTTGAGGTGTCCTCTTGGACAGTGGAGCTGTCAGTCTTTTTCTTCTTCGTAACAGCAGGCCCCTTTTTATCAAATGTCATTGGACTGTACTGTGGCAGGCTGTTAAATTTCCTTTCAAACTCCTCCTCCAGTTTCCCTAGGCTGACAGGTGAGATTCAGAAGTTGAAGGGCAGGTTCAATTCAATTTCAGTTCATTTTATTTCTATAGCAGCATATCATAAGAGAAAGTTCTCTCAAGGCATGTTTCAGGTGGAGCAGGGAAAGATGGAACCCAACTTGTCTCACAAGAGCAAGCACTTTGGCTACAGGAGAGAAAACACTTCCCTTTAACACTATCAGTAGGAATATCATCCACTGAGGATCGGTATATAAGACATATTAGACAGTAAGGACCAGTTCCTGCCGATTCACGCAGAACAGCAGATACAAACTGGTCTATATGTACGCATTTGCCTCGGTGATGTGATGGATACTGCAGTTTTTAACCGATGCCTTTTATCACCAGGACATTGTAGCTCATTCTTCTAATTGAGAGCATCACAAAACACTCCTGAGTAATACCGATGCTGTTAAATCAGCTCCCTGATAAGCCACACATTGCAGGTGGATGGACTCACAATATGTTAGCGATATTCTGCTTTTGGGGGGGGGGGGGGATACAAACTCCGCACAGATTCCTGGAACCTTCTTGCTGTATATCAAGAATCACTGTGGCTAAGATGAGTAAAATCATGTGGCTTAATATATAAGTGTGGCTTGTAGCACCCTATAATGTAATAATTTCCTGAAAATGTAACAAAATTCGCAATTAACACGATCAAAAATGTAATAAAAAGTTTACCGATAATGAAATAGCGTATTACATTATTTGGGATTTATTACATTTTCAGGTGGGTCTCTTTTTTTCCAAAACTGATCATGTAAAACTTGACAGATAATGTAACATAGAGTTCAACATTTTGTGTTTTGAGAATGTGACAGTTATATACGCCGCATTTGAAACAAGAGAATGACTTCCTTATGTTAGTTCCCTAAACATTCCAGGTCTCTCCACAGGTTTCCAACAAATCACTACCTCGTGAAAACAACCACAAACCAACAAAACAAGTTTAGGTAACACTTCATTTTAAGTGTTGAAGTATTTATAACACCCACACATTAAATGGCGTTTGACAAATACAGGCCTATATATCCACTCGTAAATGGTTATTATTTCACTTTCAATGTCAAATTGACATCAAACTGTCCACTAGATGGCCTCAATCAGCGTCTCTTTCAGTGGTGGCTGGCAAAGAAAGACATTTCTCCCTCTGTGGGACCCCTTGGTAGGTGAGCATGCCATATGTAATGTCTCAGAATCAATACCTTCAGATTCCTGCCATACCAGAAAAGGTTTGATCATGGTTGGGTAATGGTAGGCTTTAGACAACTTGTTATTGTTATTGTCTAACTTCTTGACACTTTATCCAAGGCTTAGCTCCCTCTTTAAATAGCTTAAGACATGGGTTTCCAACCCTTTTATCACCGTGGACTGTTCACAGGTGAGCAATCTTTCCACGGAACATTCTCAGTGAAATGATTCACAAAATAGGAATATTTCTCGGTGCAATCATGCAGCAGTAAAAAACAAATACAACTAGAAAACGGCAATCAGAGACTGCAGACCCCGCCTCCAAAAGACTATTGGATCTTGTGAGACAGTAAGCAGGGCTTCCGGATCAGAGGGGCCAAACCTGCTCTAGCTTGCTGCTCCGGAACGTACTACAAGACTCCTTCTGGACTCTTTTTCCCATCATGCCATTCGTGTCCCTCCCTCCTAAAGTGGCAGTTTACAGCACAGGCACGATTCCAGATGTAAAAATAATTCTAGAATCTGGATCCAGATCCGGATCAACGCCATTCTCGGGGAGGACCGAGCCACGGACAGAACCTTGCTTGTGTAAAATTTTCAAGTTGATTGGGTTACTAGTTTTTGAGTTATGCGCTCAGACAGACAAACAAACAAACAAACAAACACACCCAATTGCAATACCCTCGCCTCCGCTTCGGCGAGGGTAATCAGGCAGTGCAAATAGAACAGCGCAAGTTACAGGAACCAGTTATAAAGTGTTCATGGGTCCGATACAGAATTATTAAGTGTTCATTAGTCTTACAGCCGAGGGGAATAAGCTGTCCTTGTGGCAGGAGGTTCTGGTCCGGATGGACCGTAGCCTCCTGCCTGAGGGGAGAGGGTCAAAGATTCCGTGTCCAGGGTGAGAATGGTCGGCTGTGATCCGACCTGCACGCCTCCGAGTCCTGGAGACATACAGGTCCTGGAGCGATGGCAGCTTGCAGCCGATCACCTTCTCCGCAGCACGTACAATGCGCTGCAGTCTGTGTCTGTCCCTGGTGGTGGCGCCAGCGTACCACACGGTGATGGAGGAGGTGAGGACGGACTCCACGATGGAGGTGTAGAACTGCACCAACATCTGGGTCGGCAGCTTGAGTTTCCTCAGCTGCCGCAGGAAGTACATCCTCTGCTGAGCCTTCTTGGTGAGGGAGCTGATGGTCGGCTCCCACTTGAGGTCCCGGGTGATGGTGGTGCCCAGGAAGCGGAAAGAGTCCACGATGGAGATGGGGTAGGGGAGTCTGTGAGGGCGAGGGGGGGCGGTGGGGCTGTGACTCTCCACCGTCTTCTGGCTGTTCAGCTCCGGGTTGTTGCTGCTTCACCTCCTCGTAGCTGAGCCTGTCTCCGCTCCTGCGTGCCGCCTCTTTCTCTTGCCGCTTGGGTGTGAACCAGGGCTTGTCATTAGCATAACTCAGCCTGGTGAGGAGGAAAAGTCCTTATATTTTCTCATCAGCAGTGGCAGCTCGTCCATCTTGTTGCTGAGGGAACGGACATCAGAGAGGAAGATGCCAGGTAAGGGTGTGCGAGGTCCACGTCTGCGAAGGCGTACGAGTACTCCGGCGTGCTTCCCTCTTCTGTAGTGTCTCATTCTCTTGGCCAAACAAATGGACCAACTTCGCAACAGACACTGGTAAAAGGTCCGTGGGAGTAGTATACCTGAAGTTTAGTAGCTCTTTACAGGTGTAAGAGCGCGTGGATGCACAAATGAATGTACGAAAACGAACGAAACAGAGCACACGATAGCACCAGGGCAACCGTAGGAGGTGCCATTTTCTGCTTCTCTCATCTTCAGGATACTGTAATGTGAATGTCTGGACCTGTATAAGATCAACAGGAAGCTAAGGGCCCTCATCCAGAACTTGATGAGAATGTGGAAGACATCCCTTAGTACATTTGTGGTAAACTGCCAATCCATGAACACCGTGCAGGTACAATGTCTATCTCACTGGCAAATAATATTTTCTTTTATCAGCTTTTTTTCTCCAACTGTTTTTATATATTGACTAGGGGCAAAAAAGACTTTACTTTTCCAAAGCTATGTGCTAAAAGTGAGGAGGTGGATGGAGGTGGGTTCTTCATCTTTCTATATGACACTGGTCAAAAAGCTTGTTTGCAATAACCTCCGTAACGGTGCAGACAGATATAATGTTCACAACAGAAAGAGACTCACCCCGGTGAAGATTCATCTTTGGACTTGGATTTTTTCAGCTTTTTGGGGTTATTAGGTCCCACCTGAGAAACCGTCCAGCTGTCATCGCTCCAGTTTGCATCATGTTCAGGAGTACGGAATACTCCTCTCTTACCTACAAACATGCATATAGACTGTCTCATTCATTGACGTGTGTTTACTATGCGTTCCCTTATCACTCTGTACTTTAATGAAAATAGATACCTCGGTCAATATTGGCTCTCAGTGAAGTCAGCATTCCCTCAGAGACAAGGGTTTTATACAAGGCGCCTTTGCAGCTCCGCTCTGACTTTCGGGAGCCACGGTTCTCTGTGTTGGTCTCGCATATCCCATAACTTGAACTCTCCTTCAGCTGGTCCTTCTCTTTGAACTCAAGAAGTAAGGGACTACAGGGGGAATGGGGTTTGGCCATGCTTCCCTGAAGGTCTGTACTACCTACATTAGTTTCTTCTGCTTCTGTCATCTCCTCCATCATGTCTATCTCAGAGAAACCGTACTGATCACACTGTCTACTGTTGTCCTCTGTATACTTCTCTTTCACTAAAGTCCTGACTTTGGTCTTGCTCTTCTTTTTTGGAACACTTGAATTTCCACCATTAGCACTACTCTGGATCTTCTTGAGCTGGTCCTCTGTGTCTTTCCAGGCCCCTTTGGCCACGGCCTCAATTGTATTGGAGACGGTGTCAATGTTTGATTCTGCATGGTTACATTTTTTGAGGATTTTCTTTGCTGAGCAAGGCATGTCTTCCTTATCATTTGACTTGTATGCTTCTTCTTTCTGGCTCTTGTTTTTGACACATGCACTCTGGCCGCTGATTTGTTGCATGATGGTATCAGTGGAGGTAGAAGTAGACGAGGAGAGTAAAGGTAAGAAGGCTGACGTGTGGGAGGGGGGAGGACAGGCATTCGTGTCTACTTTTTCCTCCTTGATCATTGGTACGCCCGGAGAATGCTGCAGGAAGGCCTTACGGGGGCTGTCCTCAGGATGAGACTGGCCTGTCTCTATCTGTCCAGCTTCAGAGGCTAAACACATCTTAACAAACACAAAGAAAGATTCATTTAACAATACTGGGTGACAATCTTTGTTCCTAACAATGCACTTTTGTATTTAATTTCTATAGCTTCTATATGTCGAAAGTGATCAGCAATACTATATTAATGTTATATTTTTCTCTTATAATCTTTCTATGACTGAATACTTCATCAGGTTTTCAGTCCACTTTGTTATGAAACCATGCTCACAGCTCAACACAACACAGTCTCATCCTGCATGTTTAGTCTATAGCCCAACCTGATCAACAATGGAAAACGTGTGTTTCCTACACCGCTGTGTGTGTGTGAACTATATAATATTTGTATATTACTCTACCAATAAGCAACAGATACTCAGAAGTTTTAATATATGAAGTCATGTCAGGTTATGTCAAAGAGAATATGCCAATATATATATATTTAAGCATTTCAATTTGCTGCTCATTGCGTAACTTCTCTGTGAAAGGCAGCATTTACAGTGGAGTGCATACCGTAGATAAAATGATTTTAAAATTGGAAGGAATTAAAAGGCCAAAATGTTATTGTTTCAACTTCCGAAAGCAAAATATTGAAGACACAATCTTTGCTTGCAGCTGAGAGACTCTTCTATTTTTTTCGGTATTTCTCTTTGTCTTTAGCTTGTGAAGAACACACTCATGAGCGTCGGAACATTGCCCAGATGTCATATTTTGACAATCTTAGTTGTAATTGATTATACGGATGAATGGAAAAGTTGTTGCAGACCAGTCAGGTAAATGGGATCTTTTCAAAGGCTAACATTCTCTCTCGTTGTTATATAAAAATGCAAAGCATTATTTAATATAAACCATGTGCAAACTGTCACTTACCTCAGCAAGCTGGAAGAGCGCAGAATGTCTGCATGGTTTAACCTCAGAGCGGGAGGGCTGTCAACAAAAAGCAAAATGATTTGTCACCTAATGTGTTTTTCACCCCGTTTGGTCTCAGATTATGTCATTATGGTATTTAGCCTCTACTTCCTACAGGACATTTGGCTTTAGACGGGACTAAACCTAAGGCCCGAACCACAAAGCAAGGCAAAGTACCTTCGTTGTACATATTGTGTCTTTTTAATTTATTGTTATTTTGCATAAATTGAGTAATTTAATATTAGTTGTATTTGTATTGTTAAATGTCAATGATTTATGTACGAAGGACTTTCAACGGAAACAAGACCGCAAGGGCTTTTTAGAAATGCTCCTCTTAGACAGGATGTTTGACTGTATTTGTACTGTAATACATGCTACTGTGTGACTGTACTTGCACTGTAATACATACTACTGTTTGACTGTATTTGTACTGTAATATATACTACTGTTTGACTGTATTTGTACTGTAATACACACCATTGTTTGACTGTACTTGTACTACAATACACACTACTGTTTGACTGTACTTGTACTGTAATACACATTATTGTTTGACTGTACTTGTACTGTAATACACACTACTGTTTGACTGTACTTGTACTGTAATACATACTACTGTTTGACTGTACTTGCACTGTAATACATACTACTGTTTGACTGTATTTGTACTGTAATATATACTACTGTTTGACTGTATTTGTACTGTAATACACACCAGTGTTTGACTGTACTTGTACTGTAATACACACCATTGTTTGACTGTACTTGTACTACAATACACACTGCTGTTTGACTGTACTTGTACTGTAATACACATTATTGTTTGACTGTACTTGTACTGTAATACACACTACTGTTTGACTGTACTTGTACTGTAATACATACTACTGTTTGACTGTACTTGCACTGTAATACATACTACTGTTTGACTGTATTTGTACTGTAATATATACTACTGTTTGACTGTATTTGTACTGTAATACACACCAGTGTTTGACTGTACTTGTACTACAATACACACTACTGTCTGACTGTACTTGTGCTGTAATACACATTATTGTTTGACTGTACTTGTACTGTAATACACATTATTCTACTGTGTGACTGTACTTGTACTGCGCTAACATTCTATCTGATAAATACATTCATCATCATCAGTACAAGGGCCTGTACTGGAGTTCTTCTGACTGAAGACCCTCGTTCGGGTTTTGATATCCCACTTAACCCAATCCTCCGTGTGACTGGGCCAGAGTGGGGTGCGACCCTAACCCATTCATAGAAGGCTTTCCACGTAAAAGCGACACTAGAGAGCGTTTACTTTGACGTAGTGAGCATATTATCCTGAAAGCCAGTCAAGCCGTACCTCTGACAGCGGGGAGACGGCAGACGCGACCCTGCTTTCAGTTGTGTCAGGCACACTGTTGGGTATCGTTCCAGACAATATCTGCAGAATGAAAGAGCAAAAAACAGTCAGTTCCGCTGTAAATCGTAAAATAACACATCTGTGTTAGAGTCTGTTCAGCCAAGGGGGAAACTGCAGAAGGTACGATTTATTGTGATGCCAGTAACATGATTATGAGATTAAAACGTCAAAAAGAAATGCCATTTGTTGTTGGGGTTCTCCTTTTCCCTCGGTTCTTTTATTCTAGCTCGTGTTGGAGGTATTTATTCAATAATGAGTCAGGATTATAAAACGAATCGGGTTCACTGAAGGTTTTCAGTAAGTACAAATACAGCGCTGGACTCTCCCACAGACGGCGTCCCTCATTTCTGTCTCAGACAGCTCCGTCAGAAACGCTCTAAACCCGGAAGCAAAAGTACGTTCATAGCGAGCACGCGTGCTACCATGGTAACCGTGAGGGATGTTTCAGGTGAGGGGAGGAACGGAGATCGGGCGGTAAATGGAGATCTTCGACGTCGACCTCTGTCTCTGTCTCCGTCTCCATGAAGCGTCCTGTTCAGTGTTTGCCACACACTCAAACATGTTTGCTCATTTTCACCGGAACATTATAAACTTTATGCAGGGAACATGGGGTAGAGCGAGGACGGGCAGAACGCAGACACGGGGACGCACATCTTGTGCACGTTTGCCCCTCCTGACATGTCAGAAGACGTGTTTCAGGAAGTGACTACAGAACTACAGAACTACCAAACTACGGAGGATTGACTGGATGGTTTACTTTGCCGTTTTGGGTTGATAAGGAACCAAAACCACCAGAATAGTGTAAAAACGCGGGAAAAGTGAGATTTTTTAAAGTCCTAAAGTGACTGCGCCAAAACATCACAGCTCTAGAGAAGATCTGCTTGGAAGAGAGGCCCAGAATACCAGTTTGACCTCTGTCATCGCCAACTGAGGTTACACTACAAAGTATTGAGTTGAACGTTTGCCATTGACAAAATATTTATTTTCTGTACCATTATCTAAAGTGTTTAAAATCATACAATGTCATTCCCTGGATTCTTTTTTCCACATTCTCTCTCACAGTTGAAGTGTGCCGATGATGAACAGCACAGACCTCTCTCATCTATTTGATGGGGGGGGGGGGGGGGCTTGTTGCCCCACTGCATATACGCACCACTTAAAGACAGCCTGATGTAAAAACTCGGCTGTTAACATATGCACAAGTATCTGATCGTGTGGTAGTACACGTACTGTCCTGCCCGAGTGCTAACATGAAGCACCAACCTTCCTGTTTGGATGTGAACATGATGGAAAAGATTGAAAGACAAGCTCATTTTACGGCTCCCTTCCTCTCTCGTGTCACCTCATGAACAAGTCGCTAGAGGGCTTTAAAAAACTCTCTCTGTATAGTCAAAACACAACATCGGCTGCTTTCGAGGGACGGCCTACCTCTTCTTCGTGCCCTGGAAAGGAGCGCCCTTCACTGGCTGCGTCAGGTAAACTAGGTTTAGTGCTGGAGGGAATCTAGGGATGGAAACAACACGGGTGGAAGTCGATCATTTTCTCCGAGGGCCACATCAGCATTATGGTTGCCCTGAAAGGGCCAGTTGTAACGGTAATATAGTGTAAATGTAACTAAATCTTATGTAAAATAAATGTAACTACTCCTTAACATGCTGCTAAATAACTGTATGTATTACTTATTACGACTAGATACTTAATTAAGTTACAAACATTACATTCAGAGCGCTTACTGCTGTAATTATCTCCGCCGAGGCGAGGTGGAGGTTCTGCAATCGACCGGCGTCTGTTAGCAAGATAACTCTAAACGTTCCGGACGGACCTCGATGACATTCTCATGGAATGTTGGGAAAGTCACCAGGAACATATTATTAGATTTTGGTGACGATCCAGAAGAGCTGGATCAACAACCAAACGTATTCAAGTAAATAATATTAAATAATAAATAAAGAAATAGATCATCCAACACAAGCAGAACTGCAGTACAACCAACAATAGCGAGCTGCTAAGAACATGTGACAAATGCAACATTTTACAAAAACAAACACAGTTCTCGAGGGCCACAAAACATGACGTGGCGGGCCACATGTGGCCCCCGGGCCTTGAGTTTGACACATGTGTTAGATGAAGAGCAGCTAGTGAAAGTCATCGAGCTGTCATCTACATATCAGAACGGTGCACGTGTCCGTGTCCTTTGACAGGTTACTGTTCGGTTGGCGCGTCCCCGAGTGGACGCTTCTCTTACGAGCAGGTAGATTCTGTCACTTTTGTATAAATGTGTGAAGAAACGAATGCGGCTTTGACAAGTCACAACAGAAAGGTGACAATAGTAAAAGGTTCGATGGGTTGAAGGTCAGCGATGACAGCACATTAGCTTACCTCTCGGTTTGTGAGCGCATGTTCCCCCGCTAGCAGCAGCATGCTGAGACCTCCCATGTTTGTAGGGTCTGGAGAGAAAGGTTGGGAGTCACAAAAACTATTCTGCACGTTGGTTTATGTCGTATTTTATTCTACTCACCTGCCATAGAAAAGTTAAACTGTGGTATGCTGTCACCTTTGGGGGCTTTTTTGGCAGTGGGGGGGTCCTTGTTTATGTTGGACGGGAGAGAGGACACATTTTTGCGATGGCTGCTTACTGGCTGGCAGGGAGGACTCTTCATTGGCTTGCTGGTGGGGGGGCACCACTTGTAGCCTGGATTGGCCTTCATGAAGGCTTCCTTGTACTAGAAGAACACAAGAATCAAATTAAGGTGCTGCTCCACAACTCTATAGAATAAAATAGTCACATTTTAGGTAAACACACGTATAGACAGGTAGAGCAACATGGAAATACGCTAAAGTAGGATTTACCTGGATTCCTACGAAAAGGTAAAACAAAATGAAACGGGATCATTTGGTTCAGGTAAGTTTTGATGAATATAAATGAACATATCTGCTCTAACACTGAACAAGAAATCAAAGGTCGAGACTTCTTCTATAGACACGAAGGTTTCTGTTCACCGACGTGTTAGATCTGTGGCAGTGAGCACCTGGACAGGTGTGGATACCGAGACGCTGATGAGACCGCATGTTTGTCGTTGCTGCCTTCGGCTGGTCTCAGTGAAAGGCATGCAGGGGGGGGGTCAGAAAAGCAGCCCGTATCTGGGTTGACCACCGTCTCCTCCAGCATCTCCTCTGACTGTGGCCCGTGGAACGTTGGTCCCCTCAAAGGTGCATCCCACCTGCTGTGAGCCTTCATGTTTAATATTAATTAATATTTTAGTAGATTTGTTAATCTAAACCTTTTTAGATTAAAGTGGGCGTGTCCCTGTCCAGCTCCAGCCAGATATATGATAATATGCACCTACAGTATACTCTTTAATTCTCGTCTGGCCTGTTGGTTGTGTCTAAATATCCACTGATGCAGCGACTGCATCAACATCAGGGACCGGGGAGGGACCGGGGAGGGACCGGGCAGGGGACCAGGGAGGGACCAGGGAGGGACCGGGGAGGGGACCAGGGAGGGACCGGGGAGGGACCGGGGAGGGGACCAGGGAGGGGACCAGGGAGGGACCAGGGAGGGACCGGGGAGGGACCGGGGAGGGACCGGGGAGGGGACCGGGAGGGGGACCGGGGAGGGACCGGGGAGGGACCGGGTATGGACCGGGGAGGGACCGGGGAGGGGACCGGGGAGGGACCGGGGAGGGACCGGGGAGGGACCGGGGAGGGACCGGGGAGGGACCAGGGAGGGACCGGGGAGGGGACTGTAGAGGGGACCCGGGGAGGGACCGGGGAGGGACCGGGGAGGGGACTGTAGAGGGGACCTGGGGAGGGACCAGGTTCATCGGATGTCATCTTGATAGAACGTGGATCATTTATTATTTGACTGATATCACTTCATGAATGTACACGTTATGAAGTACTTGAAGTATTTGATCACACGCATTTTGCTGCATTCCTCATTTGGAATCAACGCTGTAACCTTTACTTCTTTTACACGCTGTGATGTCATCTCGCCTCCTCTCTCATGTTCCTGTAGTATAGGTTAGGGGGGAGGGGGGGGGGGGGTTATTACTACTGTAATAACAACCCACCTCCTTGGCCATGTCCGTGTATTTCTGCTTCTCTTTGGACTCCAGCACCGCCCACCAGTCGGCCAGGATCTTGGTGGCGCCCCGGTTGTCCAGGCGGGGGTGTTCCTGACGCACCAGCGAGCGGTGGCGTTTGCAGAAGAGGAGGAAGGCATTCATTGGCCGCCGCGCCCGGCGTGCATGTGAATCCTCGTGCACGGCTGTGCCTCCGGGCTGCACCTCTGGAGCCCGTTGCTGCTGATAAGAAACGCGTTCAGTTTATTCCTCGCCTGCGGTTCCGGCTACGAAGCGAGACGCTCGACGACGCGTCACCTTCCCCTGCTCCTCCTCGTCCTCCTCCTCTTCCTCCTCGGAGAACTCCAGAGCCTTTTTGGAGAGGAGCGGGTGCCATTGCAGACACTTCCGCTTCGGGCGCTTGCCGGTGGCCCCCCCTGCAGGCTGCTCCTTCGCTCCACCCTTCATGGTGGACCTGCAGCCGACAGAATAACCGCGCAGTGAAAACACGCCTCGGAAGCAACGCCGGCGGCTCTCCGGCGGCTCTCCGGCGGCTCTCCGGCGGCTCTCCGGCGTCTCGGGTTCCCACCCAACACTTCCAGGCTCTCCTTGGAGCGCGCGGAAACGTCCGTCCCTGTTCGTTAACCGTTAGCGTGCGTCCGCGTCCCGGGACCCGGGACCCGGTCCACGGGACGGTGGATCGATGGATGGAGGGCGTCATGGCGGCGTGTCGATACTTACAGCAGAACTATGGAATGCTGGATGAGTGATGAAGATGAGTCGCCTCAGCCGCTCATGCAATGACGATGACCTATAAGATACAAGCCACAGGAAAGACGGACCGTTACGGTGGCGCAGTGGGTAGCGCTGCTGCCTCACAGCAGCAAGGTGCCCCGGCTCCCCCCCCCCCACCGCCAAAAACATGCAAATGAGCTGAATCGGTTGTGCTAAAGCGGCCATAGGTGTGTGTGTGTGTGTGTGTGTGTGTGAACTGGCGGCTTGTCCAGGGTGTAGCCCCGCCTCTCGCCCGTCGACCGCTGGGACAGACTCCAGTTAGGAAAATGAACAAATAACTTTATAATGCCAATAACAGAATAGAACGCAGCGAGTGTTTGTCCCTCCGTCCTCTGTCCTCTGTCCTCCGTCCTCTGTCCACAGAGGTTCACTGCGTTCAGGTGACGCTGTCTGCAGACGCCCGCCGGGACAGTCCGTCCCGGGACTGAAGACCGTCCGTCCGGGGACTGAAGACGGTCCGTCCCGGGACTGAAGACAGTCCGTCCGGGGACTGAAGACTGTCCGTCCCGGGACTGAAGACGGCCCGTCCGGGGACTGAAGACGGCCCGTCCGGGGACTGAAGACGTGTTCAGCGGCAGCTTTGACGCACACAAACAGTACAAAGTACGATTCGGATAAACAAAGTATTTCCCACCTAACGTGCTCTGGGGGGGGGGGGGTAGGGTTAGGGGGGGGGGGGGGGCGACCGAGAGTCCATCTTGCTCCGGTCTGGATGTGAAGCTCCAAGTACCGTCGAGCAGCGGACATTTCTCTGACGTCACACTCGCCGATGTCGCAGAAATGTCCCCCAGTGCGAGGACAGAAGGAATTATCAATGATTACTGAAAGTGGTGCCTTTCTGCCCCCCCCCGCCACCCCCCCTCGTCTGTTTTCTATCAGTAGCTCGCTAGCTCGCTAGCTGCAGCCTGCTAACTGGACGCATCGCGGTTTGTGACGTCGCGTTCACGGTGAACCCGGTGCGGACAGGACGGGGGGGGGGGGCAAACCCGCCTCGCTGCGGAGCACAGGCGTTCAGCACGGAGATCCACGGAGATCCACGGAGATCCACGGAGATCCACGCAGGTCCACGCAGGTCCACGCAGGTCCAGGTCCAGAACAGACGCAGCGAAACGGTCTCCGTGTTGTCCCTCAATGGACGGCGGAGACCGTGTCCAACCACCGATAGTTCGGATCAGCCCGACCCGAACTCGAGCTGAATCAACGCGCATTCAAGTCTCAACGTACCTGAACGCAGCTCAGGTGCCGGGGAGGCCACGCGCGCGCGCGCGCACACACACACACATCGCCGCTGCCGCTGCCGCGCACCTCCTGAGCTTATTGACACATCATAACAGTTCAGCGCTGGTTGTTCTCCAGCCGCGGCAAGTCACCGGAAACGCGACGCACGGAGCCGGAAGTGCGGCCGCGTCACCAAAACAAAGGTCTTCCGCATCACACGAGAACTACAAATGCGACAATAAACCTAAAATGTAAACAGAATAGAAACCGATTATGGGATGCAGGCCTTCAGGACACTCCAAACAAGCCTGGTTCAGATGGAGACGACGGTCCCCGCCACAGACAGACAGACAGACAGACAGACAGATGAAGGTTTATTCATCCATCCGGATGGAATGATCGTCTCCGTGGTGTTAATCTCCAATAAAACACAAAAGGGATCAACAGATTCAGAGTAGAGCACGTTGGGTGTAAATTAAACACGGACAGAGGACAGATCAGAGGACAGATCAGAGGACATTCCTGAAACAGCGCTTTGCCCTGAAGTCCATTCAGTTCTTAATGACACGATCAATAATTCTACTCCTTCAGGGTTTTGTTACTCGTTCAATACTTAATGTATTTGTTTTCATTACAAGAACAACAGACAGTCAATAACAAATAAAGTTGACGTGACTGTGCTTTTGTTTTGATACTCCGCACCGGAAGTCCGCCCGGTGCTCTGAAACGTGACGGCTGAAACGCAGCACTTGCTCGATGATGAATGTTACAGACAGAAACCCGAACAGAGGCCATGACGCGCCGCCCGGACAGAACTACAGACGCGTTCGGTGACATGATGAACAAAAAGCACTTCCGGTCGTCTCGAGTCGGTGGAAAACGCTCCTCTCGGCCCTCCCCTCCCTGCCCCCCCCCCCCGGTCTGCAAAGTGCCCGGTCCCGGAATGGCCTGTCCCCGTTAACGTCCCTGCTTTAACTTTATCCGAGTGTTTGCACCGTCCGAAAGGTTAAAGGTCACCGAGAAGATGAGGAAGCACCGGCAACGCCGCCGCAGGAGCCGTTCGCGTTAGAAGCTTCCTGGGTGCTCGTGCGCGTGTTCGTGCGCGTGATGGGGCGAACTGATAAAAACAATAAAAACGTGTTTCAGCGGCACGTACCCGTCGGGAGCACCGCGCTCACCGGGAGGAGCGTCTCTTCTTCCTCACCGGGAGCTTCAGCCGTGAAATAATCAACAGTTAAACAGCGAACTGGACGCGCTGCAAACACCCGCCCCCCTCGCGTCACGCTGCCTGTGATTGGCCGCTCCTTCTGACGGGCAGCGTCACCCCGCCAATGAAATGCGAGCTTACGTTGAAGCGTTTGGAGATCAGTAGAACTATTACTGCTTGTGTGTACTCCTTTGTAGTAGAATGACACTTTGCTTGTAACATTTCATGGCCTTTGTGTAACCGCTAAAGAACGCTATTTGTTATCCTGCTACGATCCTGAAGTAAATCGGGTTTAGTTTAATCTGTACGGCCATTCTGGGGCTCGATTGATTGGATCATGTGATCAAGAACCGAGATAGTCACAGTGATAAGTATTCATTATGCAAAGATGGAATCTGTCAAATGTTGGATGATCGTAAAGTACTACGACTACTACTGTACTTTCGGCTTGTCCCATGAGGGGTCGCCACAGCAAATCAAATCAAATCCCTCACTACGTCCATGTCTCTTCTCCTGGGTCGTCCTCTAGTCCTGTCCTTTGCATCGTCCTCCCCAACACCAGCCACTCTCATGTCCTCCCTCACTACGTCCATGTCTCTTCTCCTGGGTCGTCCTCTAGTCCTGTCCTTTGCATCTTCCTCCCCAACACCAGCCACTCTCATGTCCTCCCTCACTACGTCCATGTCTCTTCTCCTGGGTCGTCCTCTAGTCCTGTTCCCTGGCAGTTCCATCCTCAGCATCCTTCTACCGATATAGTCCCCGTCTCTCCTCTGGACATGTCCAAACCATCAAAGTCTGGTCTCTCTGACCTTGTCTCTAAACCGTCTAACCTTCACTGTCCCTCTTATTGTCTCATTTATAATCATGTCCAACCTGGTCCCTCCCAAGGAGAACCTCAGCATCTTCATCTCCTCCACTTCTAGCTCCGCCTCCTGTCTTTTCCTCAGAGCCACTGTCTCTAAGCCGTCCATCATGGCTGTCCTCACCACTGTCTCTAAGCCGTCCATCATGTCTGTCCTCACCACTGTCTCTAAGCCGTCCATCATGGCTGTCCTCACCACTGTCTCTGAGCCGTCCATCATGTCTGTCCTCACCACTGTCTCTAAGCCGTCCATCATGGCTGTCCTCACCACTGTCTCTAAGCCGTCCATCATGGCTGTCCTCACCACTGTCTCTGAGCCGTCCATCATGGCTGTCCTCACCACTGTCTCTAAGCCGTCCATCATGGCTGTCCTCACCACTGTCTCTAAGCCGTCCATCATGGCTGTCCTCACCACTGTCTCTGAGCCGTCCATCATGGCTGTCCTCACCACTGTCTCTGAGCCGTCCATCATGGCTGTCTTCACCACTGTCTCTAAGCCGTCCATCATGGCTGTCCTCACCACTGTCTCTAAGCCGTTCATCATGTCTGTCCTCACCACTGTCTCTGAGCCGTCCATCATGTCTGTCCTCACCACTGTCTCTAAGCCGTCCATCATGTCTGTCCTCACCACTGTCTCTAAGCCGTCCATCATGGCTGTCCTCACCACTGTCTCTAAGCCGTCCATCATGGCTGTCCTCACCACTGTCTCTGAGCCGTCCATCATGTCTGTCCTCACCACTGTCTCTAAGCCGTCCATCATGGTTGTCCTCACCACTGTCTCTGAGCCGTCCATCATGGCTGTCCTCACCACTGTCTTGTAGACCTGTCCCTTCGTCCTATCACAGAGCACACCTGATACTTCCAGCCTGCCTGCACACGATTCTTCTCCTCCTTTTCACATTCTCTCCATCACTCTGCACCGTTGACCCGAGGTACCTGAAGTCCACTGCCAGCCGTACTCAGGAAACCATTAAAGCCGTACAAATCACCTGCCGTCAGTATGTAGGACCGGGGCGTTAGGGTCGCTCGGCTCGGTATTCTCACAATTTGTTCTTTTTTTCCTTATTTACAGATTTCTCCGCACTAATTTCCACAGTACGCTGTACTGCTCAAAAATCACCAGGTAAACGCTCTCATTGACTCTGGCGCAGACTCTGTGGCCACCCAGTTGGGACTGGGTATGGAGCCGTTAACAGCCCTTGATGGCCGCCTCCTCCACCGGGTCACGTGCAGGACCAGCCCACTCACCGTGATCCTAGCTGGTAACCATGTCGAGACCTTGACTTTCCTCCTGATCCATGCACCTCACCAGCCCCTTGTCCTCGGGTACCCCCCCCAGGTTGACTGGGCGACCGGGTTGATTCGGGAGTGGAGCCCTCATTGTCTTTCCTCCTGCTTAATGTCAGCCATTGCTGACATTAAGAAACTATATATATATCAACTATATAAATAATATATAGTTACCTCTAATGTCATATCGGCGATTCAGAAATATTCTAATCATTTAAAAAAAAAAGGTCTGGAGAAATATTAAATTGAAACGTTTACTGACATAGCAAGTCTTCTGTTGCACATACATTTACATTTGCACATTCTAGTTACTCTATCTTATATTCTATTGTATTTTATTTTGTAACTTGTATTTTCCTTTACTATTATTATCCATTTATGGCATTCCTCGTCGGCAGCAATGTAAAAATGTCATTGTATAGAGAAACGTGTGTCTCTTCTGTGCACATGGCAATACACACTTTGCATCATTTAACACACAGGCTCACTATTGTTATCCCCTTATTAACAGTTATAGAGACAAGTCCGTAAGTTGTGTCGAACACTCAGTTGAAGGCTGGGTTGCCGACTGCAGACAAGCTGCTGACCGAAGGGATCTTGCCTTTGAGAAGGATGAGGGAGAAGAGGAAGGAGCAAACAGTCATGGCGCCCAGGATGATCACTCCAGAGACGAGGGCACTCGTCACTTTATTCATCTGAAACGCTGGAAACTTCACATGTGCTGGAGCAGCACAAACAAAGAAGCCATTAAATCTGCACATTTAACTTTGTCCACATCTGCTCATACATTTACCTAAAAAAGGAAAGCTATTTCTAATTCATTGTAGTTTTATATATCAGATTCGATTTAATTTATTTTACTGTTTATCCTTGTTCCTGAGAAGACATTTGTACTTTTAGGCCCCTAAAAGATAAGACAATGGAATGATTAAGCTACAATGCAATCAACAAAGAAATGTCTAAAGTCTATAGTATAAAACTATTGAGGGGGGGGGGGGGGGGGTGTCCAACATAATGCCAAAATTAGGATAAGATGTAAAGCAATTTCCAAACCCGATATTTATTCATATGTCTGTTTTGGTGCATGATAAACTAGACAAATGAAATGTATTCAACCTCTTGAAAACGAGAAGGTCATAATCGTCTCATTTTCTGGGTATCTGGGTCACGGGTTACACTGGAGCCTACCCCAGCGGGCTACGGGCGAGAGGTGGCCTACAACCCAGGTGAGACACCAGCTGATTGCGGGTGTCATGGTGTCCCGTTATGTTCCCTTCACAATTCTGTATTCAGTCTGACCATCTCCTCGGTCTCACCGTATGTTTCTCGCCAGGTTGTTCGTACGCACCAGAGCAAGTATTTTGGTTGCACTTTATTTTTGGCTGTGTTTTTGTGTTTCTCTTTTTCCGGTGCCAGCCCACCAGTGTTTGAAACATTCTTGGTTTCTTCTTTTTAGGCTATGATTTTTCCAGCCGGTCCCATTGTTTATTTCTGTTCATACTTTTTTTGTAGAGTTTTTGTTTTCTAGTATTTTAGACACCTAACGGTCATAATTTATTTCTGCTGTTTTGTTTACTCTGAGTGTGTCAGTAAAATCCCACGACCTTGCCTTCGTTTGAACTGGGGTCTACACTCCCAGTTCAAACGTAACAGCGGGGCCACATACAAATACAGAAAACCACTCACGCTCACACCTACGTACATATAGGACCTATCCAGCTTGTTGTGTGTGCTATGTGTAGCACACACAACAAGCTATATGTGTATGCTGTGAGCAGCAGTGTGGCTTTATGCCGAGGAAGAGTACCACAGACGCAATGTTAGCGTTGAGGCTAGCAATGGAGAAGAACCGGGAAGGTCAGGAGGAGCTGCATTGTGTCATGGAACTAATGCTGTACTGAGCACTAGTCTCTACCAAGTAGATGGGTGGGCCCAATGAGACATTTAGGGGTCCCTTTTAGTGGCGTTATATAAATATATCTAAGAACACGTGTCTGCTATATAAAACTGCAGAAATAAAAGAAGAAAGGAAGGAATGGAAGGACAATATTGTTGTCAGATTCAAATCGACCATAGTAGAACACAGATGGATGGTATGCTGCCATTTTCATCCCACACTTGCTCTAAGCCCATAAAGACGTTTTGCTCATTCTACGTTAACTTCAATCGACGGCTTTTTGCTTCTCGTTTGAAGCTAAAATCTATGGATTTCTGGTGAAAGTTACAAAGCAGTTAATTTAAGTGAAATTGCAAAAAATATCTGAAAGAAACCCTGATCACATGACAAGTAAACAGAGTGGAAGAATATGAGACACTTTCCAACAATTTAAAGTTTGCTTAAAACAGAAAGAAAATATCTCACTCAAAATTGTTATTACACAATAGGGTAGGCAGAATGTAAAGGCTTACCCAGCTGGGAATTGTTGGTTGGGATTTCTTCTGCAAAATAGAAAAGATAAAGGTAAGTTGTAGTATAATATTTTACATTCATTAGAGTATTATTTATTATTATTATTACCTTGAGTATGTGCTGTTAGTGTCTTGTAGTTGTTTATCACAATAACTTCAGGTGCTGACTGAGCAATTGTACCTCACAGAAGGTTTTACCATTGCATTGAACATATTATATACTGTACAGGACATCCCATCTACAAATCACTACAGATGTACAGGTTATGAAACTAAAAGCTCATGCTAAAGAAAAATTGTTGCACTCTCGTGGTTCTATTTTAATGTTTTACAGTGTACTTTGGGAATAAGCCTCTGAGGTGAAGGTAAAACATTGAAGGATGTGACATTATACTGTACCACTACGAGTGATGATGGGACCAGCAGTCAAGACAGCATTTCCAGAGGCGCTGCCTGATTCTTTCCCCCCTGAGATATCTCGTTTCTTCTTGCGGCCACAGATCTAAGGAAAAATAGATATGTAAATGGTATGTCAGAGTGAAAACCCAATAATATGACACCACTGATAGCTAATATAGCCCATTACAGCTGTAGATCTTTGAAATGAAAGGTTAAATTAATTGAAACGAGAATATTTAAAGGAAGGCAACGCCTGCTGAAAAATCAGGTGCGCTCTGTAGTCTGGAATTTACGGTATATATATCAGCATTTGGTGAATATATATCAGCGTTCAGTAAATATATATCAGCGATCATTCAATATATATCAGCCTTTGGTCCATATTCTCAGATTTCAACTTTAAAATATATATAATAATTTCCTAAACGGCTTGCCATATTTATATACTGTATATCTATGTAGTGGAAGTGGAATTGCTAGAAAATAAAGGTACGGTATTAAACTACGGTACCTCAAAATGGTCATTTATAACAGCAATTGAGAAATGTATGAGTAAAGAAATGATTGATCATTAAATTAAACTTTAGAGAGTTGTTAAGAGATACTGAAAACATGTTTGTTATACTTGATCCTAATATTCTGTTCTGCTATAGGTGAAGGCCTCACTGGCATGAGTATTGGGCAGTCATCTGCTCGACACAGCTTGGTGACGCAATGCAGGAAGACGGTGGACATCTTCTGGTTCTTGTGCTTTACAAAGCGGAATACTTCAAAGGCAAAACGACCCATTTGGCTTTTCCCATTTTCAAAGACGGTTGTCTGGGGGTCTTTTTCACAGCTGGCCGAGGGAGAGATCAATGGAAGCGACTGTTAAGAAGGAGATATGTCACAAATCATATTTTCTTTTTATTTTAGTTACCTAAAGAAGAGATCATAGCGGAGGTCATCGTTAGGGTTTCCAGATGGTGTGGTGTAACAGTAGTCCATGAGAATGTTCCACCTATTTAACAAAAAGGAAATCCAGCGGTCAATGTCTTTAATAGGGCAGCTGTGGCTCAGTTGGTAGAGTGGGGGTTTGAATCCCGGCCCTGACTTTCCACATGCGAAGTGTCCTTGGGCAAGACACTGAACCCCGAATTGCTCCCAGTGGGTCTGGCCGCAGTCGCCCACTGGAGTGTGAATGGGTGAATGTGAGGCCTCATGTAAAGCGCTGTGGGCACCGCGAAGGTGGAGAAGCACTGTAAGAGCGGTAAATATCTGACCTCTCCTAGACTGTAATAAGACCTCCACCCCTGTTGGGGGCAGCATTGCTGTTTTTGGGTGGATGCTCATATTACTAAAAGCTCTTTTTCAGTGTTGTTTTTGTAGAAGTAAATAACTGTGTGGTTGATGTGTCACTAAAACAACAAATATTCGAGTTAAAGTCATTGATCTGCTTCAATGTTTCTCTGAACCAAAAGCTCTATTTCTCTGCTTTCTGTTGGAAAGTGCTGATTTTGGTGATTTCTGCCTCTCATCAACATCCAATAACTCCAGTACGGAAAACAGTAGGAACACACATTTTGTTTTCCTGATGAAAGAATCTTTCATTTGGTAGGTTTGCCGTTTGTGTAGTCAAAGTACATAATGTTGTGTGGGTCTTGAAATATAGGGCAAAATGAGCGAAAGCCGCCGGTACTAGCCCAAACAGAGTGGAAAGGAACTCTGGTCAGTTTAAAGGGGAGCAGTGTGAAATCACCCTTATTGTCCTTTCTCTATTCTCTGCTTCAACAGGATTAAGTATCTAAACTCTCGACCAGACTCTCAGAACTGAAGAAGTCTCTTGGATGAGAGGTGAAACGTCTCCAACCAAAGTCGAGTTGATTCATGATTTACCAGAACCTGGATGACAAACAACCTACACAGACTACGGAAGCTTATTGCATTCACTGAAGAAGAAAAAAAATTCGGTTCTCCTGAATTTCTGAATTAATGAGATGAATCCTTTCTTTCCTGTTTTTAGAGGTATTTTTTTCTGTCACACAGAAAGAGCAGATCAGTTCAGATGTTTTGACTTGATTAAATACCTCCTATCCAAGTTAGTAGCTTTTACAGCTGCGAACACCCGTGTCTTCAGGGTTAGTCCTGCCATGGGGATGGAGAGCTGTTGAACATATGATGAGTCCTGTACAAAACAAAATGCTACTTTAGCAGTGGCTCATTTCTACAGTTTAATTTGTCATTTGTTGATGAATTTCCATTCATGTTCCCATTTACTTGTGTGATTGACTAAGCACATCATTATTGTATGGGTTTGATTCCAGTGCAATACCCCCCCCCCCCCCTCCTCAAAATAAAATATAAAGCATGAATCACGTGGCATGAACGTACATTGTAAAGCAGTAGATTCAATGTGCTGATGAAGGTACCATTGCTGTCCTTCACTGAGATTGCTGCTGCTGACCTTTAATGAAGATGGAAAAACATGAAAGGTTCCAGAACAATTCTCCAGCATGCACAACCAACCCTGATCCCTGAAAAGCTGGAACACTGCATAAATCAAAGATTTATCAAAGAATAGAACGCAATAGAATGGAAGAATACAACGATTTATAAACTATATTTGTTCATTCAGGTCGGAAGATGAATGAATGTTTCCAGCATATTTATCTTCAGCAAAGGAAGAAGATGGCTGAATATATTGTGAAAGATTTAGACAACTTTAATAATCTTCTGCAGAAACATATTCATATTTCACCTCGATATTTAGGTGAATGAAGTCCTGCTGTTTTTATTGACTGACTATACATTTCAGATAAAATATCATCTTTCGGCCCTCTGCTGTCTATGAACCCATCGTTGATGTTTTCATAATAATTTGCATCTATTTTTTCATGGTGAGGATACAGATATGTCAGTACTACTGCGTTGTGCTGTTTCATTTTATATTGGAGGGATAACTTTTTTGTTGTCAAAATTGGCATGGTAACAAAAGTAAAATGAGAACAAACTTCAGAATCAGAAACAAACAGAGCCAGACCAGCATCTGTCTCTTGTATTTAACAAAACAGCCCAAAAAAAGATGGTTTCATGATTTTCTTCAGTATATCTTATAGTCATATCTCTGACTAACTTTTTGCAATCCAACATTTGGGGCATACCACTGTGACATTTAAAAACACAACAGAACACATAAATGATGGCGTAAGCCCGACTCACGAGGCCAGCTGCGTGTTGTTCACCAGGTATTCCAGTGGGTAACTGCAGCTGAACTTGTAAAGCAGGCCTGGCAGGTAGCTGATGATTGTGGGCGGATCAGGCGTATCAATATACCCCGATATGTGTCCAATCTGCACCAGGGACAAGTTCCCGTAGGCATTCGGTCCTTGAGCTGTGGACACCTGCGGAGAGCATCAGCAGTGTGGGTAACCCTCCTCCGAGCTCCGGAGCAGAACAAAATGTGCTTTAAATTCTTTAAGCATTGCTTTCGGCAGACGCCTGACTGGGACGGGAAATGCTGCTCCTAATTACCGCGGCCTCTGAGCACCAAGACACGCGTCAGTTAAACGAGACCATCAGGCAGTATACAAAATAGTATCGAGAATAATTTCAGATTATTGCTCAATTGATCAGCCAGACGTGTCCATAATGCACGCCTCTGAGGCTAACTGTATAATAATTATATTACCTAAAAGCTATTCATTTTCGTAACTGCCCCGACGACAACGTTAACTCCTTAAGCGCTGTACAACGTAAGACACTGCTCACCAGGAGTCGTCATTATTTACATCAACCTAACGGTTATTGGGAGCGATTTGGCGTTTCGGACCTTGGTAAAAGAACGCAACACAAAGACTGTCGGAGCAGCTATCAAGCAGCTAGCTGGCTCATCAGTGAATGAATCATCCCGACCAGAACTTTAGTAATTAAGCTACAGTTTTGCTACGATACCGTTTCAACAACAAATGGTAGCTTGGATGTTCTTCTTACCACCAGTGAGCTGCCGCAGGCCTCCATTGTAGCCAGGCTGATACTAAAGATTACAGCGGTGGGAAAGGTGTTATTATTAATGAATCCACGGCAGTGAGCATCTCCATGGCGACCATTCAAGGCCAGGTCAGTGTCAGTATAGCCAGAAAAGAGGACAGGGCAGAAGTTGAGTTTGAGCGTGATGGTCTGCACGCCACAGTAGACGCTGATATCCTTCTCTGCTGCAGGCCACACAAATGCACAGATAGACACATGACTCCCAAGATACGCTGTTACATAGGTAAGAGTTTACATAAATACAATGTTATCTGATCACTGGAATATGCACTTAGTCGGTAGCTATCGGTAACTTGCCAAAAAGATTCTGTCAAGGAAGTCTGACAAGAAGAAATGTGAATCTGCTTCAGTTTCCTCACCAGGGAAGCGACTGTGAAAGTTGCCGTCACAATTGTAACCATTGAACTGAGCTCCAACAGATAAAGCCTGACTTAAGAGAAGAATCAAACATATACATTCCATTTCAGCACCTGAAACAGAGCAGTGTTTGCACTTAATGTAAGAAATCCATATGATGCACTTCATCAGTCTTTAAGGGGGGGGGGGGGGGGGGGAGGACAATGTGAATTCATAGACAAAATAATTCTGGCAAAGACATATTCTGTGTATGTCAGAGGGGAGTATCTTCCCAAAAGATTTCAAATACCATAAGAGTACAATGATTTGTCTGTCAAACATGAAGGTCACACCTGCAGCTTTGGCATCAAAGTTAAAATGAATTATCCCGCATCATTCTCTGATAAGCATAGCAATCTAACTCTCTGTATGCACATGCCACTGTCCTGGGAAAACCAAGCTTGTTTGTTTTTCTGAGACTGAGGCACAGAAGACAGACCATTGCAGTACTGGAGGTACTCACCCTGTTTCCTGGAAGCAAGTAAATCTGCGGTTCTCCATCAGCTTGGGATAGACGATAGAATGGTCTGCAGGCGACGGCCAGCAGGACTCAGGAGCAGGGGAGGGGGGAGGGGCCGAGCACATAAGAGATTCATTATTTGGACATATCAACAATAAAAAGGGCTGTCCAGGCTCAACATGGGAAAGTCCATCAAATCTGAATGCGTTATAGAAATCCATTCATATCTTCAGAAACATGAGCAGCCTTTGAAGTTTCCCACTCATATCTTTTCGGCCCAATGCGGCTGTGTTACTGCTCACAAACGGTTTGATGCCACATGAGGTCCACCAGCAGGGGAAGGGGGGTGGCCATTATCTTTTCATCGCTCCTGTGGCCCCGGCCTGCTGACTGGGCTGTTTCTTTTTTCCTAGAATGGTCAGAAAGTACACCGTCTGCCACATGAGCCCTCAGCCCGGGAATCCACACTTCCCATGCTTTGTCTGCGCTTGTCCTCGGTCAGCACAACAGCAGGCACTCTGCTGGTGCTGTGAGCTGCTAGAGGTCTCCGGCCTCACCTTCAAATCCTTTAGCAGTTACAGAACGTTTAGGGAAAGAAAGCGATACGATTTGGCAGTATGTACACAACAGGATATGAAGGGCCACAGTGTATGAAGCAGGTCTGGCAGATGGTCAGAACATTGGATGGGGCAGTAAAGTTTAACTTTATCCTCATCAATAGACTCCAACCCCACAGAAAAGAAAAAAGGTTGATTAGTGTCATGGATTGTACCACAGCGCCAACAAGAAAAGATGTATTTGGATGCTCTGTGTCAGGGTCATGTTGTTACTTTTAAAGTACTTTGGGCACTGCAAAGTTGTAGATATAAGTGCAGTCCATTTACCATTTTACACAGACGACAGGGGAAGTGTAGGATGAAGTGGACTTTTCAACCCACCCTTGCACTATCAAGTCCTGTAGGTAGTCTTTTATTTCATTGTATAACTATTTTGGAACAGAAAAATATGTTCTTGAGACCGGTTCACAGTATTTTAATGAAATATTCATTTGCAGATTTTCATGTCATCATCACACCTGGAGAATGACTCCGAGTCCTCTCTCAGCATTTGGCTGACCATGTTTCTCTGATGAGTCAAAGCAACACGAGGGTCCCATTGTTCGTGAGCAGGAGTACCTGAACTGGAGCTCTGTGCCTGAACATGGTGGATCGTTGTAGTTGCGGCGAGTTCTGCTCAATGTGTTGGCCCGGGTACAACTTTTTATTTTTGCAGGCGGTCAGATGCATGGGGTCAGATGCAGGGGGTCAGATGCAGGGGGTCGGATGCAGAGGGTCAGATGCATGGGGTCGGATGCAGGGGGTCAGATGCAGGGGGTCGGATGCAGGGGGTCAGATGCATGGGGTCAGATGCAGGGGGTCGGATGCATGGGGTCAGATGCAGGGGGTCGGATGCAGGGGGTCAGATGCATGGGGTCGGATGCATGGGGTCGGATGCAGGGGGTCGGATGCAGGGGGTCGGATGAAAGCAGTAAAAACAAAGGGTTTGGAATCTGCAGCACATTTATTGAGCCAACGGGACATAAATACAGCAACAGCCTCGTTTTAGCATTACTAAGTAAAATGAGCGCATCTTACGCAGCTGGTCTACTTTACGCGCCGCAGCGCCAGCCCATGTTCCATTCCCCAGAGACAACGGGGGGGTCCGTAGAGGCGCAGCCTGCCCCGCGTCGCGCCTTCTACTTGCTCTTGTTGGGCTTCTCGGTCTTCTTGGGCAGCAGGACGGCCTGGATGTTGGGCAGCACCCCTCCCTGAGCGATGGTCACCCCGCCCAGCAGCTTGTTCAGCTCCTCGTCGTTACGCACGGCCAGCTGCAGGTGGCGCGGGATGATCCGGGTCTTCTTGTTGTCCCGGGCAGCGTTTCCAGCCAGCTCCAGGATCTCAGCGGTCAGGTACTCCAGCACCGCCGCCAGGTAGACGGGCGCGCCGGCGCCGACGCGCTCCGCGTAGTTCCCTTTACGCAGCAGCCTGTGGACCCGGCCGACCGGGAACTGGAGCCCGGCGCGGGACGAGCGGGATTTGGCCTTCGCTCGGGCTTTGCCTCCGGTCTTCCCTCGACCCGACATGATTTGTTTTTAGAATTGACGCCAAACACCGGAAGGAGTCGCTCGAAGCGTCACATAACGCAGCGAGGAACGGGAAATCACGTGACACGCTTCTCTGATTGGCCGACCGGGGCTGACCAGCATCAGCCAATGGCGCAGCGCGTCCTCCGTAACGACCGTCCGCTGTGGACTAACGCTCCAATCGCGGAGCAGAAATGGCGCCGACGCATTTACGCAGCCATCCTATGAAGAAGGAGCAAGAAGGCGCTGCTGTTAGCGCGATATCTCTGAGACTCCACACGCTCCAATCAACGATGCCCTTATTGGGGTACCGAACACCTCCTCTAGAGGGCAGTCATGAACTGAAGTTGCAGCCGCTTGGTTTTCAAAGTACCAGTGAAACATGCAAACCCAACGGCGTGTCGGCCGCCATTTTGTTTCCCAACCGGTTCACCTGTGATTTGTGGATTTGGAGAAGGTGTTTGATCGCATCCCTCGTAGTATCTTGTCGGGGGTGCTCCGGGAGTCCGGGGTCCGGGACCCGGGGCCCTTTGCTGAGGGCTGTCCGGCCCCTGTGCGATCCAACTCAGACCCGGTCCAGGTGCAGTTCATATGGCTATGATCAATTCGTCTAAATCCAGATTATTTCATATGGCTATGATTCATTCGTCTAAATCCAGATTATTTCATATGGCTATGATTCATTCGTCTAAATCCAGATTATTTCATATGGCTATGATTTATTCGTCCTAAATCCAGATTATTTCATATGGCTATGATTCATTAGTCTAAACCCAGATTATTTCATATGGCTATGATTCATTCGTCTAAATCCAGATTATTTCATATGGCTATGATTCATTAGTCTAAACCCAGATTATTTCATATGGCTATGATTCATTAGTCTAAACCCAGATTATTTCATATGGCTATGATTCATTCGTCTAAACCCAGATTATTTCATATGGCTATGATTCATTCGTCTAAATCCAGATTATTTCATATGGCTATGATTCATTCGTCTAAACCCAGATTATTTCATATGGCTATGATTTATTCGTCCTAAATCCAGATTATTTCATATGGCTATGATTTATTCGTCCTAAATCCAGATTATTTCATATGGCTATGATTCATTAGTCTAAACCCAGATTATTTCATATGGCTATGATTCATTCGTCTAAATCCAGATTATTTCATATGGCTATGATTCATTCGTCTAAACCCAGATTATTTCATATGGCTATGATTTATTCGTCTAAATCCAGATTATTTCATATGGCTATGATTTATTCGTCCTAAATCCAGATTATTTCATATGGCTATGATTCATTCGTCTAAACCCAGATTATTTCATATGGCTATGATTTATTCGTCCTAAACCCAGATTATTTCATATGGCTATGATTCATTCGTCTAAATCCAGATTATTTCATATGGCTATGATTCATTCGTCCTAAATCCAGATTATTTCATTTGGCTATGATTCATTCGTCTAAATCCAGATTATTTCATATGGCTATGATTCATTCGTCTAAACCCAGATTATTTCATATGGCTATGATTTATTCGTCCTAAACCCAGATTATTTCATATGGCTATGATTCATTCGTCTAAATCCAGATTATTTCATATGGCTATGATTCATTCGTCCTAAATCCAGATTATTTCATTTGGCTATGATTCATTCGTCCTAAATCCAGATTATTTCAGATGGCTATGATTCATTCGTCTAAATCCAGATTATTTCATTTGGCTATGATTCATTCGTCTAAACCCAGATTATTTCATTTGGCTATGATTCATTCGTTTTGTAACATCCTATTTCTCCGGAAAACAGGGAGTTGCAGATTTCCGATTTGGAAACCGGAAGTCGTTCTGGAAGGTTCTTCGCGTTGTTTCAGGGGCTGCGCGTGATTGGTGGGCGGTTGATGACAGCGTCAGAGACGCGACGCCTGATTGGCTGGCTTGCCGGCGATATAAGGAGCCCGGATAGCGGCCGGTCTTCCTCTAACCTTCTCCTGCGGGCAGCGACGACCGACCTTCATCCATTCCAGTCATTTCCGAGTTCTGAGGCAGCGATCCGGTAAGTCTCTCACGCGCTCACGTTCACGCTCTCACGCTCACGCGCTTATTCACAAATACCGGATAACGTTTATGACCCAATCCCGCGTGGATGACGTCAATGGCGTGAATAAGCTTCGGATTTTTATTGGTTTCGTGTTTCTTGTTTAAATATTTAGCTTTTAAGATGAACTACAACGTAGAACACGCCGGTAACCGGTAACCGGACCGCGGTAAGGCGCGGGGGGTGATGTTCCGACAAAGGATTGGGTGGGGGAGGGGACTCGAGAATGTTCTCGAACCCCCCCCCCCCCCCGGCTGCGCTGTGTGACGTCACGAGGCTTACGGCCCTGTGTTCTCTCAACGCGAAGGCCTCTCCATCCGGTAGAATCCGTAGAATCCTTCTGCCGCAGCTTCTAAAGCGCGAAGCTCACGTTACCGGGACCGGCGCGTCACGTGCCCTGAACGAGCGTCACGAGGGGGGGGGGGGGTGGTCTGAGGAGAAAATGACCTTTATTCAGGCCTTAATAAATAAGGGTCATAATCCTAAAGGTCCAGAGCTGCTGTCACTTCGCTGATTTTTTAAATCAACGTTTGTTCATTTATGTTTTTACCGGCTTTACGGCGCTCCGGGCCCGTCGAGGCGTGTCCGGATCAGCTGTTGCTTCCTGGCCATAAAGCAAAAGCATCCAAACGAGATGAGATATTTATAAATGACTAACTTAGTGCTGAACATTAGACTGATCCGGAACGTTCCGTCGCACTGAAACTTTATTACTATTTAGCGAAGCGTAACTATATAGCTCTGTCTTTATGAGTGGGGTTCAAATATTTATTAGAGATGAGTGATGTGGCTGTTCTGTGCAGGAACAATGTCTAAGGGACCAGCAGTGGGCATCGACCTCGGGACCACCTACTCCTGCGTTGGTGTGTTCCAGCATGGCAAAGTTGAGATCATTGCCAACGACCAGGGCAACCGGACCACGCCGAGCTACGTCGCCTTCACGGACAGCGAGCGGCTGATCGGGGACGCCGCCAAGAACCAGGTCGCCATGAACCCCACCAACACGGTCTTTGGTAGGAGCCTCAGTGAGCGGGGGCGGTCCCCTCACCGGGGGGGGGCGCCGCTGTGACCGAACCTTAACGGGAGTCGGTTTTCCTTCGATGCCTCGTTGACTCGTTCAATCATCCGGGTGAATTCTCCTTTGCAGATGCCAAACGGCTGATTGGCCGCAGGTTTGACGAGTCGGTCGTGCAGTCGGACATGAAGCACTGGCCGTTCAACGTCATCAATGACAGCACCCGCCCCAAGGTCCAGGTCGAGTACAAGGGTGAGGTCAAGTCCTTCTACCCGGAGGAGATCTCATCCATGGTGCTCACCAAGATGAAGGAGATCGCCGAAGCCTACCTCGGAAAGGTAGGTCCTTGTGCCCGGCTCCGAATCGAGAACGAGATCTCTAGTCCAGCAGTACCTCGGCATACGAGTAGAACCCGGAACTCGAATCGCTTGCGTGTCAAATACATTTTTACCGTACTTACTTTAATATAAGCGTCACAAAGCGGAATATTGCTCGCAGGCTCGCGTATCTCTGAACGCTCTGTTCCTGCGTTCTGTGCTAATCCGTTTTGGGTTTTTTTTTTAGACCGTCAACAATGCTGTGGTTACGGTCCCGGCCTACTTCAACGACTCCCAGCGACAGGCCACCAAAGACGCCGGCACGATCTCTGGCCTCAATGTCCTGAGGATCATCAATGAGCCGACTGCTGCTGCTATCGCTTACGGGTTGGACAAAAAGGTAAGTCCCGCATTGGTTGAGTCATTCTGTGACCAATGCACGGCCAAATGTAACCCCCCCCTGTTTGATTTCAGGTTGGCTCCGAAAGGAACGTTCTGATCTTTGATCTTGGCGGAGGAACCTTTGATGTGTCCATCTTGACCATTGAGGATGGCATCTTCGAGGTCAAATCCACTGCTGGAGATACTCATCTCGGCGGGGAAGACTTCGACAACCGCATGGTGAACCACTTTATCGCGGAGTTCAAGCGCAAGTACAAGAAGGACATCAGCGACAACAAGAGGGCCGTCCGCCGCCTGCGCACGGCGTGCGAGAGGGCGAAGCGCACGCTGTCCTCCAGCACGCAGGCCAGCATTGAGATCGACTCCCTGTACGAGGGCGTGGACTTCTACACCTCGATCACCAGGGCTCGCTTCGAGGAGCTCAACGCCGACTTGTTCCGCGGCACCTTGGACCCCGTTGAGAAGTCTCTCCGGGACGCAAAGATGGACAAAGGGCAGATTCATGACATTGTGTTGGTGGGCGGGTCCACTCGCATCCCCAAGATCCAGAAGCTGCTCCAGGATTTCTTCAATGGAAAGGAACTGAACAAGAGCATCAACCCGGACGAGGCCGTGGCCTACGGCGCCGGTGGGTGCCGGAGAAACGCTCGCCCGCGGTGCGCCCGCGCCGGTCGTCACTTCGCGTTGTGACGGTCTCTCCTGTTCTCCCTTCCAGCTGTTCAGGCTGCCATCTTGTCAGGGGACAAGTCTGAGAACGTGCAGGACCTGCTGCTTCTGGACGTCACCCCGCTGTCCCTGGGCATCGAGACGGCTGGCGGCGTCATGACGGTCCTCATTAAACGCAACACCACGATTCCCACCAAGCAGACCCAGACCTTCACCACCTACTCCGACAACCAGCCCGGAGTGCTCATTCAGGTGGGTTATTCCGTCCATCGCTGCTCCCTGAGGTCACAAGATCAAGGTGGAACCCGCCCACCTGTCGATGCGTCGGCGGCGCTCTTACGGTGAATCCTTCCAACAGGTCTACGAGGGTGAGCGTGCCATGACCAGAGACAACAACCTGCTGGGCAAGTTTGAGCTGACGGGTATCCCCCCGGCTCCTCGTGGCGTCCCCCAGATCGAGGTGACCTTTGACATCGATGCCAACGGCATCATGAATGTCTCTGCTGTTGACAAGAGCACTGGCAAGGAGAATAAGATCACCATCACCAACGACAAGGGTGAGTTGTGACCTGAGCCCCGGTGGTCCCGGGTCTAACGGGACCGTTACTCACTTCACAAGCTGCTTCCAGGGCGTCTCAGCAAGGAGGACATCGAGCGCATGGTCCAGGAAGCGGAGAAATACAAGGCCGAGGACGATGTCCAGCGTGACAAGGTCTCTGCCAAGAACGGCCTGGAATCGTACGCCTTCAACATGAAGTCGACGGTGGAGGACGAGAAGCTCGCCGGGAAAATCAGCGAGGAAGACAAACAGAAGATTCTGGACAAATGCAACGAGGTGATCAGCTGGTTGGACAAGAACCAGGTGAGCGTGCGCTTCAAGGGGCTCGTCGGTGATTCGTACCCGCGGTTGGGGATGGTCGGATGTTCCTGCGGTTCTCACTGACCCGCGGTTCTCTGCCTCGTTCCAGACTGCAGAGAGAGACGAGTACGAGCACCAGCAGAAGGAGCTGGAGAAGGTGTGTAACCCCATCGTCACGAAGCTGTACCAGGGCGCCGGCGGGATGCCCGGCGGCATGCCGGAGGGCATGCCCGGCGGCTTCCCTGGTGCCGGCGGTGCTGCCCCCGGAGGAGGCGGATCCTCCGGACCAACGATTGAAGAGGTCGACTAACCGTTCCGTCCCACCTGCTTCCACGATGTTTAAGAAAGGAACCCTCTTCTAGCACCAGGAGGCTTTAAGAGCGCCGTTAAACTAAGATGGGCTGTTCTCGTTTGCACCACTGGGGGCAGTTGAGCTGTCTGTTCAAGCATGTTCACTGTCTCGATGTCGCTGTGTGGTAATAAAAACATGAAGCCCCGCTCCGTCTCTGCTGTTTAAGCTTCACGCTTGCTGCGTGTTCTGATTGGAGCTCTCACGCCGGAGGTCTGCGTGTTTCAGCCGTCGTTGGGCCGAACCGTTTCCAGCTCGTGGATCGGAGCTTTGAGGCCGAGCTCTAGTCTTGGGTTAAATCGGTCTGTTGACGTTTCCACTGCAAATCCCAGCACGCCGCGTCGCGGAAGGCGTGATGATGTGGTCTCCCCGTCGCCTAGCAACATGAGGCGGGGCCGCGGGGGTCCAGTTTGAAAGGCTTCTTTGAATGGCAACTTTGGCACCATTTTCTATTGTAAAATGTCTGCGGTGGAAACGTGGCCGGATCTTCCGGGTTCGTGAACGAGGACCTGAAAGCACCACGTCCGCGTTTCCATGGTTACATCCCCACAAAGCCCCGACTGACCGGAAAGCAAGTGAGTACCTGACCTACTCTCCGATCCGCTCTTTATGGATACAATCCGGTATGGTTTAAAGTTTAAACGTTACGTAGCTTAAACCGAGTTTAAACGCTCCACGCCGAGGCCCGACGCGCCCGGCTGCTCCACGGCGTCGCGTTAAAACGCGTCCGTCGCCCGCGGGGTGCCGCCGGCGACTTGTTCCGCATCTCCAGCCGGTCTGTTCGGACGGGTTCAGTGCGGCTGGGAAATGTCAGCTCCGACCGTTTCTCTGTTATGGATCAAAAGAAGCAGCAAGATGGGTAAAACTGAGCAAACCCCAAATATATATATATATAAAAGCTTATAAACTACTTCTATAAATGGTTTCTACTGGGAAGACAGTTCATGTTAGTGTGCGAGCATATGGTGTTATAGTTTATAAATCCATTTTGCTGATGGTAGTTTAACGTGAAGCTTTAACAGGAAACAGGAAATGGTGCTGATGCATGTTTCAGTGTTGGAACAAGGCATTGATGTGAACCTTTAACAGGAAACAGGAAGTGGTGCTGATGCGTGTTTCAGTGTTGGAACAAGGCATTGATGTGAACCTTTAACAGGAAACAGGAAATGGTGCTGATGCACGTTTCAGTGTTGGAACGAGGCATTGACGTGAAGCTTTAACAGGAAACAGGAAGTGGTGCTGATGCGTGTTTCAGTGTTGGAACGAGGCGTTGACGTGAACCTTTAACAGGAAACAGGAAATGGTGCTGATGCACGTTTCAGTGTTGGAACAAGGCATTGACGTGAAGCTTTAACAGGAAACAGGAAATGGTGCTGATGCATGTTTCAGTGTTGGAACGAGGCATTGACGTGAAGCTTTAACAGGAAACAGGAAGTGGTGCTGATGCGTGTTTCAGTGTTGGAACGAGGCGTTGACGTGAAGCTTTAACAGGAAACAGGAAATGGTGCTGATGCACGTTTCAGTGTTGGAACGAGGCATTGATGTGAACCTTTAACAGGAAACAGGAAATGGTGCTGATGCACGTTTCAGTGTTGGAACGAGGCATTGACGTGAAGCTTTAACAGGAAACAGGAAATGGTGCTGATGCACGTTTCAGTGTTGGAACGAGGCGTTGACGTGAAGCTTTAACAGGAAACAGGAAATGGTGCTGATGCACGTTTCAGTGTTGGAACGAGGCATTGATGTGAACCTTTAACAGGAAACAGGAAATGGTGCTGATGCACGTTTCAGTGTTGGAACAAGGCATTGACGTGAAGCTTTAACAGGAAACAGGAAGTGGTGCTGATGCGTGTTTCAGTGTTGGAACAAGGCATTGATGTGAACCTTTAACAGGAAACAGGAAGTGGTGCTGATGCATGTTTCAGTGTTGGAACGAGGCATTGACGTGAAGCTTTAACAGGAAACAGGAAATGGTGCTGATGCACGTTTCAGTGTTGGAACGAGGCGTTGACGTGAAGCTTTAACAGGAAACAGGAAATGGTGCTGATGCATGTTTCAGTGTTGGAACGAGGCATTGATGTGAACCTTTAACAGGAAACAGGAAGTGGTGCTGGTGCGTGTTTCAGTGTTGGAACGAGGCATTGACGCGGAGCTTTAACAGGAAACAGGAAATGGTGCTGATGCACGTTTCAGTGTTGGAACGAGGCATTGATGTGAACCTTTAACAGGAAACAGGAAATGGTGCTGATGCACGTTTCAGTGTTGGAACGAGGCGTTGACGTGAAGCTCTTGTTTACCTCGAGCAAATGGATGTTACGATGACGCTCATCGACGACGATCGACATCCAGGACGCAGCAGGGTTGAGAGGCGTCCGGGTGCAGTTCAGGAACCCGTGAACTCATGAACACTTAATAATTCTGTCCCGGACTCCTGAACGTTTCACAACTGACAACTTGCACTGTTCCATTTGCACTGCGTGATTACGCTGGTTTTACTGCTGCTAATACACGTCTGTGTATCCACTCCTGATGCTGCTGTTTTGTGATGCGTCTGTAGTGTACTTGTATGTTTTTCGTATTTAGTCATTACTGTTACATGTAGCACGACTTCACAGAGAAACATTCCTAGTCTGTGAACCCTCACTGACCATAAACTACTTCTGATTCTGATTCTGATTCTGATAATCCAGCTCTGGATTCCTGGCCCTTGTTCTTCTATGTGTTGCCTACATGGTCACGAGAGAAGCATCAGGCCCACCGCACCAGCAATCTGGGAGAAGGACTCAAGGGAGGAAATGTACTTGTACTGTAATACATGCTACTGTTTAACTTAACTTACGTGTCTGCAGACTGTGTGTGTTTTTATTTTTCACTGGAATTTCCCCATGAGGGGTTAATAAAGGTGCAGTAACTGTTTTTGCTGCTGTTCTTCTTCTTGTCTTCTTGTTGCTGATGTTTCTCTTCTTGTTCTTGTTGTTGTCGTTCTCTTGTGCAATGAACTCGCCTTTTGTTTTATTCTGTTGCAGTTTGTACATGACTCAAACCCGTTTAAAGTAAACATATGGATAAAGGAATTCAACCTGAAACCGTGACCGAACAAGCCGTTTCGGCTGACCAATGGGAAGCCGTGGAATCAGACACGGCGAGCACGGTTCAGGAGAGAACGAACCGACGGATGCCACCTGATCAGAAGATCGACATCGTAGAGGATGAGGATGGGGATGGACAAGATGAAGATCCACCTGATGTTGAAACCGTACATATTTGTGATAGCCTCGACATAGTGGCACAGAAGAGTCCCGCCATGCTGCAGACACGATACGTGGACACACGGAAATCTGAAGAAGGGAGAAAGTGAGTTTTGATCACTTCTGTCGCGATAAAGTGAAGTAATGTGGTGTTTCATATCGGCCATGGTATCCATAAGTAAGCTGTGGTCAGCATAAATTAGTTAAGTTATCCTGAAGACTCCTCTCCAATCGTGTTTTTCAAAGTCTGAACCAGTTCAAGGACTTCCAGGGGTCCTTGAGCTGGTTCAAGTCGGTCTCTTAACTGGTTTTCGGAACGTTTTGTAACAAAACATCAAAATTCAAGAGTCGTAATTTAAATGTGGTCGGTAATGTGAGCTGTGGTCAGTTGAAGAAACCAGTGGTGAAGAAGGCCAAACGCAGATTTAGAGTTCCGTGGTTGGGCCACCAGATGGCAGTAATTGATCTTAGAAGTTAGAAGCATAGCACAAACCTAAAGTCTTTATAATTTTGTTGGCGTATAAAAGTAAAATTAATAATTGGCATTATTTTGTTATGTTTATTTTAACTTCAACTTTATAATAATAATAATAATAATACATTTTATTTAAAAGGCACCTTTCTCGGCACTCAAGGACACCGTACAACACGTCAGGAATAACATATCTAAAGTAAGAATGCAACAGAATATAAAATAAAATAGTAACTTCAAAATAAATTTAACGGAAATAAATTAAGATAGTGATATGGTAATGAGAAATAAAAAATAAAAATTAACAGTTGGCATCATATAGAGTATGCAGTTTTGTGTTGTGCTCTGAAGTGGTGGAAAGAATCTGTGTTTCTGAGTTGGGGTGGTAATGAGTTCCAGAGACGGGGAGCAGAGCGGCTGAATGCTCTGCTCCCCATCGTGATCAGACGGGCGGAGGGGACAAACAGGTGTGTGGAGGAAGAGGATCTCAGGGTGCGGGAAGGAGTGGGGACACAAAGGAGGTTGGACATCCTGGCTACACCTGAGCTGTTGTATTCCAGTCTTCTGGAAGGCTCTCTTGTCCACCCAGAGCTTGTCTCACCTCTTCGTTCTTCAGCCTCCACCACTTTGTCCTCTGCTCTGCCTTCGTCCTCTTCATCTTCTTCACCACTAGAGTCATCTTCCTCACCACCAGTCTATGCTGGCTGGCTACACTCTCTCCTACCACGACCTTACAGTCACCTTTAAACTGCTCCGTCTACACAAGATGTCGTCCACCTGGTGCTCCTCCCTCCACTCTTGTAGGTCACCGTATGTTCTAGAACTTCTCCTTCTCCTCTAACTCACCTCCTACCTGTGGAGCGTAAGAACTTCTCCTTCTCCTCTAACTCACCTCCTACCTGTGGAGCGTAAGAACTTCTCCTTCTCCTCTAACTCACCTCCTACCTGTGGAGCGTAAGAACTTCTCCTTCTCCTCTAACTCACCTCCTACCTGTGGAGCGTAAGAACTTCTCCTTCTCCTCTAGAACATTCTGCACCAACTCCTCCTTCAAGATAACTCCTCCTCTCCTTCGCTATAAACAACTTGAATCCTGCTCCTCAGCTTCTAGCCTTGCTTCCTTTCCTCCTGGTCTCCTGGACACACATCAGCCTTCCTCCTCATCATCATGTCCACCAGCTCTCTAGCTTTTCCCATCATCATCCCAACATTTAAAGTCTCTACTCTCACTCCTAAACTCTTCCATTCCCTTTTGTCTCGCTGCTGATGAACTCGTCTTCCTCCTCTTCTTCGTCTCTCAGTAATCCAGTCTCCAGCAGCGTCTCGTGGGTCGTTGTTAGCCCGGGCCTCGACCGATCCGGTATGACTTTTCTGAAGAATCTCTACCTTCAAAACATTTGCTATTACAACGAACAATTGTCCCAGAGGAGATTCGACCTGCCCTTCTTCACTTTGCTTAAACCATTTACTTTATATGATAGAAGATAAATAGCCTTCATTGATCGCTCAACAATGAAATGGTGTCAGTTGATCAATGAGGTGCAGACAGCAATGATGCACGGTAGTGTGTGTAGAGTGTGTGTGTGTGTGTGTGTGTGTGTAGATGTGTGTGTGTGTGTAGGTAGGTGTGTGTGGGTGTGGGTGTGGGTGTGCGTGTGTGTGTGTGTGTGTGTGTGTGTGTGTGTGTAGAGTGTGTGTGTGTGTGCGTGTAGGTGTGGGGGTGTGTGTAGAGTGTGTGTGTGTGTGTAGGTGTGTGTGTCTGTGTGTGTGTGTGTAGATGTGTGTGTGTGTGTGTGTCTGTGTGTGTGTGTGTGTGTGTGTGTGTGTGTGCGTGTAGGTGTGGGTGTGTGTGTGTGTAGGTGTGTGTGTGTGTGTGTGTAGATGTGTGTGTGACTGTGTGTGTGTGTGTGTGTGTGTGTGTGGGTGTGTGTGTGTGTAGGTGTGTGTGTGTGTGTGTGTGTAGATGTGTGTGTGTGTGTGTGACTGTGTGTGTGTGTGTGGGTGTGTGTGTGTGTAGGTGTGTGTGTGTGTGTAGATGTGTGTGTGACTGTGTGTGTGTGTGTGTGTGTGTGTGTGTGTAGGTGTGTGTGTGTGTGTAGGTGTGTGTGACTGTGTGTGTGTGTGTGTGTGTGGGGGCTCCATTCATTTCAGGGAGGTTGGTTTTTGTCTAGTTTGGGTGGATCATGGTAATTGGTCACTCTCGGTCATTAACAGGCTCTTTGTTTTTGTTGCAGTGAAGATCTCTGTTCTTGTTCTAGATCTGTTTTGGTGGAGCCGAGGCAGAAACCGAGGAACGCCGCGTCGGTCCTTCTGCTCTCGTCCACCCGAACCACCATTTGCTTTTGTCCTTTACGCTGATACGCCCTTATTGGCATTCCCCCCCACAATAGAGGAGGAGCCTTCTCCATGTTCCTGCCATTCACCCATGCAGATGTGTGTGTAGGTGTGTGTGTGTGTGTGTGTGTGTGTGTGTGTGTGTGCTTCCATGCTATATTGTTTCAGAGGAAAATGACCATGACATATCCTTACAATGGACTCCATTTCATCTAACCAAAGCAGTGTATGCGGTACCATTTCAATTATCTTGTTCTCACAGTCCCATCTACCCCCCCCCCCCCCCCCCCCCCCACACACACACACACACGTACAAGTGGCTAGGCCTCTTCACACATTGCATAGTTTGCAAATTGCATTCCTCATTCAAGGAAAAGACTCCTATTCATCCACCTACACTATATTTCACTCGAAATATTACAAAAAGATATTTGCGGTTATATGAGTATTGTCCATCCTTTTTATTTTGTATTTTTTGATTCAGTGTTTATCCACTGGCTATTTATTTAGATGTCTGTATCATTGGCAACCGATAATAGGTGTGTGTGTTCTGCCGGTGTTGGAAGTATCACGCCCAGCTGCATGTTGTGTATAATGCATTCTCCAACTTGTTTAGTCATTAGAGAGACATCCCTCACCCTCTTGGCCTCATTGAAGTGAAGGGCCGTACGCCCCCCCCCACCACACAGCATCACGGCAGGCGGGAGAATTAGGCTCCCCTCGTCCTCCTGCTAAGCACAACAAAGAGGCTCTCTGCTATTTATTTTAATGAGATCTTTTCATCACCATCAGAAAGAACATTTTAGCCTGCAATTTTTGAGTCATTTCATAAGCTGAAAATTGCCGTTTGTGGGCCATTCGCCGCGGCAGCTCTCAAACACTCTCATTAGTAAGAATGGAGGTGAAAATCTGGAAATTATCCGTAAATACAGGTTCATAATCTCCCTCATCTATTTCAATTTCAGGCATGTCTGATCAGGCCAAGCTCTCTTTGTTTGAGGACATCATCATTCTAATAATGGTCTAATGGCTCTTGTTCTTTTGACCTCTCACTGCAGATGAATGCTGCATTCAGGTGTCTCTGAAACATCCTTTACACATAGAAATTGAATAATTAAAGCTTTTAACATTGTTTAAATCACGTACAAACAATTTAATTAGGACTGCAGTTGCAGTAGAACTCTAATTTATTAGTCTTCGGTTGTGCATACTGTCTTTGTTGTTCCCCACCATGAAGGAAGTGGAGGGACATGTGGGAGTAGGTTCTGCCTGTCCATCGGTCTGGAATATCATTAGTCATATCATAAAGTGGCATCGTTTGCTATTTAGGATGTTTTATCATTTTATTTTGTGTTTCCAACATTTATTTTTTCATTTTTAAAAATTCCTTTTTCACAGGAACACAATTAGCAAGAATTACAATCAACAAGGAAACTTATCAATTCCACACCCAAATGGCTTTTTTGCTGAATAAACTTGAAGTTAGATTCCTACAATATGAACAATAGTACCATTCCTGTGGACATGGGTTTTCCATATTTCATGTTGAGCAAATATGGGGAAAACCTCTGTTTTTGCCTGAAAATATTTGACTGTGATTAATTGTACTAAATACTGCTAAACATCTTGGGTTACGTTCACACTGCAGGCTACTCTGATTTTGTTGTATCCGATCTTTTCATAACAGTCTGAAAGACAGATCCGATTTTTTCAAATGCGACCCAGGCCCTTTTGATATTTGGTCCTAAATCCGATACGTATCCGATCTTTTACCAGTCTGAAAGGTCAGGTCGCATTTATCCGACCTACACGTCACTGACACGCAACATGCGTCTCTATTGTGCTTTCAGGTAAACGGGAGCAGGTGTGAAACGGTAACCATGGCGGCCGATAATGCAGACTCTGGTCAACGGAGTGAAAGCCAAGTTTCTGAATTAATTAATACATGGGGGGGGGAGAGCTCTAGTCAGGCCAACCTCGAGCGGTCTTATCGGTGTTTGAAAACATTTCCAAAGAAATTGCTAAAATCCCGACTCTCTTCTTTTTTAATCTTCTTCTGAAAAATCTGAAGTTGTAAATGTGCTGTTCCCTTTGGACAAGAGTTCACATACGGGCCGCCATTAGCGTCCATATTTACTTTGGCAAACACCGAGCGACACACACCGAGCGTCACACACCGAGCGACACACACCGAGCGACACAGACCGAGCGTCACACACCGAGCGTCACACACCGAGCGTCACACATTGAGCGTCACACACCGAGCGACACACACCGAGCGTCACACACCGAGCGACACACACCGAGCGTCACACATTGAGCGTCACACATTGAACGTCACACACTGAGCGTCACACACCGAGCGACACACACCGAGCGACACAGACCGAGCGTCACACACCGAGCGTCACACACCGAGCGTCACACATTGAGCGTCACACACCGAGCATCACACATTGAGCGTCACACACCGAGCGTCACACACCGAGCGTCACACACCGCACGTCACACAAAGCATGACACACCGAGCGACACACAGTGAGCGTCACACTCCGAGCGACACACAGTGAGCGTCACAGTCCGAGCGACACACAGTGCGTGTGACGTCATCGTGTTCTCTTCTGCGAAGGCGGGCTGCTTGGCATTCACACAGGAGATCACATACGAGTCACATTGAATTGGAAATGTGAACAAACTCGGGGTGAATGCAGCCTCAGCTACATTCTGCGGAGACATTCAACTCGTCATCATGGCCGAATCAGTCCTTTTGTCTTTGATGAAATGCACCACTAGGATTTCTCATGCTTGTCTTTGTCCTTCTCGATCTTCTCAGTCCCTCTGGTGGCGTCTGTCCTGACCCCACCTGGAGGACTGCACTGAAGGGAGCTGTCAGCTTCAGTCCCCAGACGTCCACGAAGAATCCCTGCACAGTGGACTCTGATCAGCCTTTCTATCTCTATTCACCGGATGATCTGGAAGGCTCCGGGATCGCGCCGCATATTAGGACCTGCCCCCAACAAAAGCTGAGAGACACACAAGCGGAATCCACACAGATGAAGCGTATTGTCTCGTCCACATCCTCGATCAATAAAAAGTGTGCCAGACCCAACCTGGACGTTGTGGAACGTAATAAGACGACCCTGGGGCGCAGCAGGACTAAGCGTGACTCCTACATGTTGGTGCACGCACTCCAGCAGGACATGCCTGGTGATGTGAGTGGGGTAGGTATAAAACTGTCATCTGGCCAACCTGCAGTTCCAGAAACAGACACCAGGAGATGCACTAGCATTGACAATGATCCTCGAGCCATCGTGGGCAGTTTCACTCCACACCTGGGTTCGGCTCTGGGTTTGGCTCTGGGTTCGGCACTGGGTTCGGCTCTGGGTTCGGCACTGGGTTCGGCTCTGGGTTCGGCACTGGGTTCGGCTCTGGGTTCGGCTATGGGTTCGGCTCTGGGTTCGGCTCTGGGTTCTGCTCTGGGTTCGGCTATGGGTTCGGCTCTGGGTTCGGCTCTGGGTTCGGCTCTGGGTTCGGCTCTGGGTTCGGCTCTGGGTTCGGCTCTGGGTTCGGCTCTGGGTTCGGCTCTGGGTTCGGCTCTGGGTTCGGCTCTGGGTTCGGCTCTGGGTTCGGCTATGGGTTCGGCTCTGGGTTCGGCTCTGGGTTCGGCTCTGGGTTCGGCTATGGGTTCGGCTCTGGGTTCGGCTCTGGGTTCGGCTCTGGGTTCGGCTCTGGGTTCGGCTCTGGGTTCGGCGTATACGTTCAGGTCGTGTGGAATTTGAATGTCTGAGTTCAGGGCGGGTCCTTCCTGTCACTAGTCTATTAAGTTTAGACTAGTCAGCAGGTGTGAGTGAACAGTTTGCCATTTATTTCACTCCTTTCAAAGATCATTTTTCTTTCCTCTGGAAATGTTATCGAGCACAACTCTCTTTTAAACAGCAGATCAATTCTTCATTTGCTTTCTATAATGTCCTCAAATCCAGTATTATTTGATCACGTCTGTTTATTTCTGCAGCCAAGCTGCACCGTGTCGATATTCCTATCCATGAAATCGTATTCTAATTGGAGACTTACTTGAATCCGATTTTCTCACGAGCATCATTTAAGCTAAGATTATCTTCCTGCTGGTGTCTATTTGTCCTCCTTTACGCAGGACTACCTTCTGATCATTCAGCACTATTGTTGCCATTTGTCTGCCTTTATTGTCGTGTCGGACGATATCCTCTGATGTCTGCTCTGGCCTCGTCTGGAATATTAATTTGGCAGAGAAGCGTAGCTGTTTTCATCTGCCTTCTCTTCCATCCTATCAAGCCCATCTCTGCCGATGCTTATTATGAATTGATGCGTGCAGCAAGAACATCAGAGATGTCTAAGAGCCTACGCTACCAATAGGCTCTTAGACATCGCTGCACCTGGCACAGTGGCATAATTGGTCGGGATGGTCTACATTCCTCATTTGTTGGGTCCACGAGACTGTTTGCTGTCTATAATACCCCCGGCCTTGTTCAGCCACCTGAGCCCCAGCCCTCTACGAAGTCTCATATCATCACCATTTACATAGTCAAGAGCCATTAGCTTTGTGCCATAGTAAACAGAGCCAGAGCCTTTCCTGCTCTTCAACCGCTGCGGTTTTGTCGTTTTCCCTCTGAATTCTCTTATTAGTTTTCAATTGCCCTGCCTCCCAAAAGCGTTGTCACACTGAATGGGGGACACAGGCCATAAAAGAAAGGGGCGCCAATTTGCATGTCGCCTATTCCTTGTTTCAGTGCGGGGTTAAGCTTTGAGTTGGAAAAACAGTCGAATGATTCCACAAAATGTATTCAGACGGACTTTCAGCCATATTTTAGAAACAGGGATGCCAAAAGGAAACGTCGGTAACAATTACACTTCACTGCTGCACAGAGAATGATGTGCTTCCTGCGACGGTCCATCCCAAAGCAGAATGAAGCTGAGATTTATTTAGACTGACATTCTGGATGAAGAAAAGAAAAAAGAAATAAGATGCAATATAACACAATCGAGAGTACTTGAGCTTCGGCCTCCTTCCTGCTCCAATTCCATGTTCCCGCAGGCCGTTCCATCGGTTGTTCCACAATGTTTATGCAATCCCCTTCCTGGCGCACCCGTTCACATCGATCTGGACCAGCACCACAAGTGACTTGTGCACCCCCCCCCCCCCCCCCCCCCCAAGGGCCTGAGTTCTAACTGCTCTTCAAAAGGATTAAAATGCAGCAGGAGCAGATCAGTTCTTGGATGTCAGAGACAGGCAAATGGAATCAACAGTTTATCATGAGGACAAAGCGCTAAAGAGAAGCATTTCGTCAACTAACAATCAAATACTGACGTGATTGATGTGATTGATCACGCTAACAGGCGTGAGCTCAGGGTCATCGCTAGAGGACGTCCAAGTAACAATGATAAAATCATGATTGAATAGGAGGATGCATGAAAGGAGTGTGTATCATAAGCGCTCAAAATAGTTATCAAAAATAACAGGTAAAAAAAAAAAGATTCAATTTGTAATGAGCGAGAGAGAGAGCAAGAGAGAGAGAGAGAGCAAGAGAGAGAGAGAGATCTAAAAACACAGCTCTTGCTAGGAGCCCGTTCCGATCCCTTCGTTGTTCCACACACGAGCTGTTACTTTCCATTTAAAGCACCGTTTGCGACTTATGACAGACATTATTAGAGGAAATCATCTCCAAATGTTCGGCCGCGTGGCGGTTACAATGACGGGCTTCATTTGGGCTTGGGCCCCCTTTGATAGAGACAGAAGAGCAGATCAATCTGCCGTCCTGCTCTCCCCTCAGAGACCCCTCTGCTCTCTCAGGCCCTCACTTCAAAGCAAGGGAATAAAATGTACAATCTTTTAATAGCTTTAGTGCAAAGCTCTGGGGAGCTCTCTGCCACTGGATGCCCTGCTTCAGTCTAAACACCTAATCAAGATTACCTGGGCCGGCTACAATAGCAGCTAAATGCAATTCAGGACCCGCCGGTCCTTTGAAGTCCTCGTTGACAGAAGCAGATGTTTCCCGGGTACAGGAGGTCGTGCAGCACGCCGCAATAGCCAGACGTTGTTGTGACATTGTGTTGCAGAGAAGCAATTACGGACCTCCCAATTTAGCAGAAAAGATATTACACAGGTTACCTTGCTCAAAACGCAACGCGGGCACGACTATTTCCTCCAGCTGATTGGGATGATTTAATGCACGACAAAAGGCACCGCGAGGCTGAAGGTGAGAGGGACAACGTGTGCGTGTGTGTGTGTGCGTGTGTGCGTGTGTGTGTGCGTGTGTGTGTGTGTGTGCGTGCGGCGCTGGATAGACCAGAGACTGAATGAATGGTGCTGATACCAGTTGGTTACCTGGATTTGTACTGGTAATTCTGTTTAACTCTTTCAGTCAAAACAACTCAGGTATTACACCAAAGGGAGAAATTCAGGGGGGGGGGGGGGGGGGGGCAAGATAGTTTCAGTTAGCACATGTTTAACCTGAATAACTAGCCTAATATCGAATTTGATGGAATATCAGCAGAGTACTGCACTCAATAGAAGGATAATAATAATTAAGGTAATAAAGGGTGCAGCTACATCCAATGACTCCTCTAGAGGAAGAGACCTGGCTTTATTTTTATTCACAAATGTATCCGTTTCATGTATTGGTTGTAGTTCTTGTGATGTTCTTATGATTTATAAGAATGGGGAGATGTTGTGGAGGATTATTCCGCGTGGGGTGGGAGGGGGCCCATATGGTTCCTGCTTGGCCCGGGCCCCAGCAAATCTTTTGATGGCCCTGCATATAATTCACACATATCCACTGTCAGGTACTCCGTAGTACCGATGCCAGTAACCCCAGGCTTCTCAGGATATTAACCCTATCACCAAGAATGGATCCACTCATTCATTTTGACCTTCAGAATGGATCCACTCATTCGGTTTGACCTTCAGAATGGATTGACTCATTCATTTTGACCTTTAGAATGGATCCACTCATTCATTTTGACCTTCAGAATGGATCCACTCATTCCTTTTGACCTTCAGAATGGATCCAATCATTCGGTTTGACCTTCAGAATGGATCCACTCATTCATTTTGACCTTCAGAATGGATCCACTCTTTCGCTTTGACCTTTAGAATGGATCCACTCATTCCTTTTGACCTTCAGAATGGATCCACTCATTCGCTTTGACCTTCAGAATGGATCCACTAATTCATTTTGACCTTCAGAATGGATCCACTCATTCCTTTTGACCTTCAGAATGGATCCACTCTTTCGCTTTGACCTTTAGAATGGATCCACTCATTCCTTTTGACCTTCAGAATGGATCCACTCATTCGCTTTGACCTTCAGAATGGATCCACTCATTCGCTTTGACCTTCAGAATGGATCCACTAATTCGCTTTGACCTTTAGAATGGATCCACTCATTCATTTTGACCTTCAGAATGGATCCACTCATTCACTTTGACCTTCAGAATGGATCCAATGATTCCTTTTGACCTTCAGAATGGATCCACTCATTCGCTTTGACCTTCAGAATGGATCCAATGATTCATTTTGACCTTCAGCTGTTAAAGCTGCCAGAATTAGTAGCATTCTGTGAAAAGTTTTGTCAATATCATCGATCCGCTCAGATGGTCCTCTGCACTGAGGGGAGTCCCAGAGTTAAATAAATGGTTTTCATTACAGCATTAACAGAACATATATACAAGCAGTTACATTGGGAGCAACTAAAACTGCAAATGGACGTCGTCAATAGATATGGATGCAGTATTGATACCCCTGAGTGAGGGTAACATCATTAAATGTAGGACTCTCAGTTCATAGTCAGAGAGACGGAAGGACAGCTTGTCTTTGGTTCCCGGTTGTTTTTGCAGTGAGTCAAGAGGGAGACGCTGCCATTCGGCCCAAACACAAACCAAACCGAATAAGATCTGGTTTGGTTTGTGGAAGTTCCAGTCAGTCAGAACACGGTCAGCCGTCCTGATAACGGGCTGTTGGGAATGTGGACACGAATACCCACAGCGCGGTTACACACTGAGAGAGAGAGAGAGAGAGAGAGAGGGAGAGAGAGGGGGGGAGAGATATCAAATATAGAAGCATTATTATTTGGAGCCACTTAACGCCTCCAAACAGGAGTAGGATTCTTTTCCCATCGGATTATGATTTTATAAACAAGCAAAGAGTGTCTTCCCGTTTTACAAGCACATTTTTATCTGTTGTTGTTTTTGTCGCCTAAATGGGAAGATTTAGAGTTGATGCTTGAAAGTGAGCATATTGGACTGACATGCAGTTTCCATGATGATGAACTGAAGCGTCAGAAACGACGACTGGCGACACTCACTCTGCTCTGTGTGTCCCTTCACTCCGGGTAGAAGTCACAATCATGTCGGCTTCTTCTGTGGTGTGGAGGTTCTTGGAGAAACACACTAAATGTGCTTGCGCTGACATTTGGACCCTTCTCTGACCTCAGGTCACCCAAAGACAGAAAGAACCAAAGACAGCCCAACGGAGGAACCAGCGGAACGCCCCGGACGATGAGCAGCCCTCTGTGCCGTGGGTCCAACCCGAGAACCCGGGCAATGCGTGAGCTCATCGAGCCCTTTCACTCATAATCTGCTAGTTTATCGGCTCCTCCGATCATTTATCCACTAATGATTCTATGTTTCAGCACCACTGCAATGAAGCGGCCATTATCTTGTAAGGAGGAGAGCCAGATGTGGCATCCAGATGAGGGCCTCACAGGGACACCCAGCACCGACACTATTCTGCCCCCAATAGTGGAGCCAATGACTGGTAAAGCGATAGAGCTGAACCCGGACCAGCGGGTGAGCACAGACACCCCCACCCATGGAATCTCATCCAGATGTGATGGATACTTGGCTCAGATGGAGAAGCGGAAGCCACTGGGAACCGAAGTCACCTACAAGGTCACCTGCAAGGTCGGTGTGTCTGTGAGGGACTGCTTTTCTTCGTCGGTAGTTGACAGCCATTATTATTGCGTTTCATCAGTGTGCATTTTCCACTGAATCTGGGTGGGGATGTGAGTATTTGTGTTTGATATGCAGGACTCTAAAATCTATTTCTCTCAGGGCGAAACTCACTCCTCAAAACAGAACTCATTATGCAGGTGACACAATTCCTGAAGTGGCGTTCCCCTTTAATGTCCATATACACAGGAGGTTATACAAATAAACGGCCCTTTGAAGGCTGAGCTAATCCTCTCAGATGCCTCCATGCAGGGACTACTTAATCCAGCGTAAGCATTCTGGTGACTGAGGACGCAACAGCAGTTTAATTGTCTCGCTCCACCAAGATATGCTTAATTGCAATAAGATGATGACGACGTAGAGCACAGGTTTTGAAAAGCCATTTGAAGACGTGTTAGAGCAGGGGTGGGCAAACGTTTTGACTCGCGGGCCACAATAGGTTCTAAACTTTGACAGAGGGGCCGGACCAAGATAAGATGGATGGAGTGTTTCTGTGAGCTAATATAAATGACACATGAAAGCTATTGCATTAAAGGATTTGGCCTTTTACAGGTAGCATTACAGAGAAAAGGTGCTGATGAATGCTAACGACTTGTGGGGAGTCTTATTGCCTTGGTGGTTTCGGTCCTTTCTTTGTTTCTTCATTTTCTGCTACAACAGGACTATAAGTATCTGAACTCTCTACCAGTCTCTCAGAACTGAAGAAGCCTTTTGGATGAAGGTGAAACGTCTCCAACCAAACTTGATTAGCCCAGGCCTCAACGGTAACAATAAATTAATCTGATCACAATTATCACGGCAGAAATCCATTTATCCGGCTTCGGTAGGATTATAAGTGGTTATGGGCGAACAACATGGAGCTACAAAGATGTATTATCCTTTATTGTTAAAAGTATTTCGGCGACATGTTTGTAAACTGTTTGAAATGTGAAGCTTTATTTTCTGCCAGGTCTATTATTGAACTGAATTAGTTTTGGGATCCATCCTCTTGTAGACGACCTCAACTGCCTCGTCCACGGCCGCATTCTCCTCCTTGTGGCTCACAGTGCTGCTGGAGCTTATCTCCGCTGACAACAGGCGAAAGGCAGGATACACCCGGGATTAGATGCCAGCTCATTGTGGAGCAGATTACCACTAATAAATGGGAAATTCCATTTCTATACAAATATTACTACTATAAAACAAAAACAAAAAAAACCCAGCACAGGTTGGCCGACCGATTTTCTCTTGTACAACATTTTCAATCATCATTCAAATATATTTTCTTGTTTTTAAAATAAATGTTTCCCATTATTCTGGCACTACGTAACTGCAGTATGATGAAGTGATTGGGGTTGTATTCATGCTGGAGCCCTCATCCTCCTGCTGTGATGCCCACCACCCCTATCTCTCTCCCCCTGTTAGCATCATGTCTGACAAGATTACAGGCTCAGTTTGTACAACAGTCTTGGCGGCAATGCTGATCAGGAAAGCAGATAAGCATGACCTGGGAGGCGGAGAAAGAAGGGAGAGGGCAGGGGAAGAAAGGTGCCCTGATGTGACCTTGGCCAATGGCTGTAAAGCTGAAATCCTACTTTGGAAAAGCAGCCAGCACAGTCTGGAGCGATTAGCTGCCTTTTGTCTGGAGCAGCATGTGGTAGAATGCACAATGTACTCATGTTCACACGCACGCACACACACACACACACACACACACACAACAACTGTCTTTTACAATAGAGCCACAAAGAAGACCCTTCTCCATACTTCCTTTTTTGGAGAAACCAACTTTGGGATAACGCGGTAGCGCATAGGCCTTCACTTAGCATTAAATTAATTAAATTAAAGCCACAAACGGCGACAAACGGCCGTCGCAGGCCGACGGGCTGATGCACGCGTTACGATTTTCTTGCTTGCATTGAAAGGATTTAGGCCTGAGCAATTCGTAAGTGTTTATATTTTAGCTACATCAGTAGCTCACAGTTTAGTCAAATCTGCATTGGGACAATATGGGACATGCTGGCCATCGCCATGGCAACAGTGTAAAAAAATACAGCAAGTCTCATTTATTTATTCGACCGGCATGTGTGTCAGAATTTATGTGGCAAATTTGGGACGTTTCCATGGCAATATGTCATGTTCGTACCATGGGAGATTGTCGTGCCGGCCTCATTAGAATAACATGAGGAATTTTGTGCAAACTTTGGTGACATTTCGATTATGTTCAGGGGGTCAAATTCCTGTTTAAAGAGCAGAAGAAAAAAAGAAAGAATATTTTTTGCAAAAACAAGATGGCCGTTTACCCGACTACCAAATATGATATATTTTCAGAAAGCTGTCGACAAGTGCTACGCATTTGTACATGGCGAAGGTTGATGACGAGCGCAAAGCACAATTATACGTGTCCGTTCAGCCAGACAAAGTCGATCAGTTGGTGAGACTTCAGACGTGCCGTAAGGACATTAACTCCTGGATGACCGAGAACTTCCGGTTATTAAATCTAAATAAAACTGAGGTTCTGGTTCTTGGACCAAAGCATCTCAGAAATGTTTGTTCTAGTGTTGTAGTTGAACTAGACGGCGTCTCAGTGTCCACCAGCACCACTGCCAAGAATCTGGCTTTTAAAGCCCTCAACAGCCAGGCCCCTCCTTACCTTACAGAGATGATTATCCCATATTGCCCCACTAGAACCCTGTGGTCCCAAAATGCTGGCCTTACAAGCGCAGACAGGGGGGCGGAGCTTTCAGTTATCAAATCAAAGCAAAAGACTGACCAACATTTCACCTTCATTTCACCTTCATTTCATTTCATTTGGAGGCTTAACGTCTGAATCAGGGTCAGTTACTTTGTGAATGAATCAAGTTCCATCATGTCAAGTGTCTCCTCCATAGATGTGCATCAGGTCACTGTGTCCCTTTAATTATATTTAGGTTGCCTCTGAGACTTTGGCAGCTGTCGGGCAGTAGTCCTCGAGTCAGAAGGTTGCTGGTTTAAAGCTGTAGAGGATGTGCTTTATATTATATATATAACCCTTTCTGCAACTTATTTATGTCCTGTTGCAGATTTCACTCACATTGAGGCGTTTGTCTATTGTTGGGTTAATTATTCATGTTTTTCTTTCTCACTGAACAATTTGAGCCAAATGAGAGACATCAAAATGGCAGCAGGGAGTTTTGGTAGCCATCAAAACAAAGTTCAGTTCGACAAAATTAATCCGGTCTCTCTCTCTCTCACAGCCAGACAATCTTAAAGACAACAAGCAGCTCAATGCAGACGTGCGACTTCGAGGCCTGGGTCCTGACCGCAAAGCAAACGAGGGCGCAGTAAGTACTGACCTTGAGTCAGTAGGAATCGCCGACATGTGTTCCTTTATCCAGAAACAGCACGTGGGTGACGACATGTTTGTGTATCTCATGAAATGATCCACGCATCGTACACTGAATGTCTTGCAGACCGTTGCTGAATAAACTGACTGGCTCGACGGGGCCACGCCCTGTTTCGCCTCACAGCTACTAATAAAGCTGCTCAGACTTCGTAGCATTTCTCTGAAGTTCTATTCTTATAGACGTTGAAAACTTCCAGAGCTTCCCGAAACACCCTCTCTAGGGCCAAGCCTATTAGCGACGGATATGTGTGAGCATCGGTCGGCCTCCTGAGTGGAGAGGCCTTCAGGATGAAATGACTCCGCTAACCAGAGCCCCTTTTGTAATCGCCTTCTGTTTTCCTCTTCCCACCATCATCATGCTGAGAATATTAGACGACAGAGGCTTCATTCAAATGTGATCGAGCAGAACAAGAAGATAAGTAGGATACCCGTTCTGCTGGCCAAGCACCAGGAAGGCAAAGCGCCCAGGATGAAGGTGCGTGTGTGTGTGTGTGCGTGTGCGTGTGCGTGTGTGTGTGTGGCTCAGATGTATAAAAGAAACAATGTTAGATCATCCAAAAGCTGATGAGCAGCAGGATGAATCTTTTATTCTCTACATGCTACTTAAACTGATGAAACGGATTCGACCACAGTATTGGACCAAATACAAATATAAAAAACGATCAGTAAAGAAGGAGGAGCTGTGCCTCCCACAAACAAGTAAAGGTCATAGTGGCCAAATGTTCAAACGCTAACATGTGGATCTCTCCATGTTAGGCCTTGGAATATGCCAAGACCATTCCCAAACCCTCTGTGCAGTCTCCAGCTCAACAGAGAGGGAAGCAGTTTGACCCCGCCCCTTCGCTGGAGGGGGCGCCCTGGACCGACACACTGGAAGTACTGAGGAAACGACATGAAGAAGACAAGAAGGCTGTGGCTCTCTTCAGGAAATGACATGCTGTCGGAGGGACAGTACAAATAACTTTCTGCCAGTTGTGTCTAGAAGATGGATCAATAGATGGATCAATAGATGGATCAATAGATGGATCAATAGATGGATCAATAGATTCACCAGCAGGAAGAAACCAATCTACTTACATTTGGCATAATCAACATGGTTTTATATTATTGATTCATTAACAACATATTGAAATGTGACCCCCCCCCCCCCCCCGCTCCCTTATTTTGTTATCTAGTAAAACGTGATAAATGACACGGTGAAGAATCGTCGGCCTGTCTTTGATTGTTTGTCCTGTTCAAGGGTTCAAAGTGTTTGTTGTCGTGCGCACAGAAAGGAAACGAGTTCCCTGTAAAATGAGAGTCTGACTTTCCACCAGGAAGTCGCACGGCCTTTGGGTCCGGATGGGAAATAGAAAATTACCAAATACTGTTTGTGCAATTTATTAGCATGAGGTAATGCCGATGGAAGGAATAGTCCATGATTACTGCTGGGCGATATATCGAATATACTCGATATATCGAATATACTCGATGTGTCGAATATACTCGATGTGTCGAATATACTCGAAAACCTGATCCTGATTAATAGTGGTCTATTCAGAAATAGATGACGGCTGCTACAGCGTCACGTATCACATTGTGATCAGGCAGCAAATCCCCAACTTTCCAGCTTTAAACGGGGCAGGTGATTCCTCTATGGTCAGTTTGTGTCCTGCCACGTCTCACTGTCTGCAGCTCAGACCTGCTCTGGTCTCCTTCCCTCCGCTGAGGACGTGATGTCTTCGCCTGCGTTGGTTTGTCTGTCTGTTAGCGAGATAAAGTTCTGGACGGATCTGGATGATGAAGATCCGTCTTACCAGGAACAGATAACAAATGTTCTCGGTTGATTACTGGCCGATGTTTATGGACCTCGATCCACAGTCCTGCAGGGTGGGGGCCTCTATGCCACCACTGAAGTTCATCTGGATCAGATCCAGAATGTGGATACTGTCGGGATAGGATTTTTCCGATTTGGAGTGGAACCTCGGTTCTTGTGTCATGCCTCCACACGTTTCCTTTCCTCTCCACAAAAGAAAAGAGGAACGTCGTGAGAACAACGTTTGAACTGAAGAGGGTCTCTCTGCTGCTGAACGGAACCAGACGCATCTGTTCCAGCCTCTCTGGGCAGTTCTATGCAGAACATCCTCTCTGGTTCCTCAGTGTTTTCAGGTTCTCCTGTTCTATGTGTCGTCCCGTGTTCCCTAGTTCTATCTGAAATGGGGGTAAAGCGATTTAGTTTTTGGACCACAATAACATCTCTCTGGTTCTGCTTCTGCTGCCTTTACCGAGACTCTGGATTCTGGACTGAGTCGTGGACAAACGGATCCAGATCCAGAAGAAACGCGTAACCCTCAACTAATCATGATATCAACGTGAATCCGGTTTGTTTCCAGGGTTGAGGAATCTAAAATTAGAGATGAAATAAATGTCATTTGGTATAAATGACGATTGAGCTGCTTGGCGGAGGTCTGCGCTCTCCTAATTGTACTAATTGAACCCTCAGATCATTATCAAAGCGCGATTTAGCGCAGTGAAATATTCTAATGAGATTATAGTCT